>NC_057797.1:323725755-323782609 GCF_018294505.1 Triticum aestivum
CCGGTAACCCCCGGTACTCCAGTAAAATCCCGATTTCACCCGGAACGATTCCGATATCCAAATAGAGGCTTCCAATATATCAATCTTTATGTCTCGATCATTTTGAGACTCCTCGTCATGTCCGTGATCACATCCGGGACTCCGAACAACCTTCGGTACATCAAAACACAAAAACCCTAATTATGATCGTGACCGAACTTTAAGCGTGCGGACCCTACGGGTTTGAGAACTATGTAGACATGACCGAGACACGTCTCCGGTCAATAACCAATAGCGGAACCTGGATGCTCATATTGGTTCCTACATATTCTACGAAGATCTTTATCGGTCAAACCGCATAACAACATACGTTGTTCCCTTTGTCATCGGCATGTTACTTGCCCGAGATTCGATCGTCGGTATTGCAATACCTAGTTCAATCTCGTTAGCGGCAAGTCTCTTTACTCGTTCCATAATACATCATTCTGCAACTAACTCATTAGTTGCAATGCTTGCAAGGCTTAAGTGATGTGCATTACCGAGTGGGCCCAGAGATACCTCTCCGACAATCGGAGTGACAAATCCTAATCTCGAAATACGCCAACCCAACAAGTACCTTCGGAGACACCTGTAGAGCACCTTTATAATCACCCAGTTACATTGTGAAGTTTGGTAGCACACAAAGTGTTCCTCCGGTAAACGGGAGTTGCATAATCTCATAGTCATAGGAACATGTATAAGTTATGAAGAAAGCAATAGCAACAAACTAAACGATCAAGTGCTAAGCTAACGGAATGGGTCAAGTCAATCACATCATTCTTCTAATGATGTGATCCCGTTAATCAAATGACAACTCATGTCTATGGTCAGGAAACATAACCATCTTCGATCAATGAGCTCGTCAAGTAGAGGCATACTAGTGACACTCTGTTTGTCTATGTATTCACACATGTATTATGTTTCCGGTTAATACAATTCTAGCATGAATAATAAATATTCATCATGATATAAGGAAATAAATAATAACTTTATTATTGCCTCTAGGGCATATTTCCTTTAAAAAGATCACCGTTTGGTTACAAGGCAACCCGTTGGTAAGAGAGTCCGAGGGACTCAGTGCACAAGTTTGGTTGCATTGCATGAGTACTATGTTGTTATTCGCATTTAAAGAACCATGGCAGAATAGAAGATGGCTGCATAAAGTTAACATGTTATGTCTGCATTGAATATGATCAGTAGTTTATTTTCAGCATAGTTTCTTGATGCCATGCCATGATTTCATTGATGTGTTAAATTATGCCATGATGGAGAGGATATGCTATGTTTTGATATTGCCATGTTAGAAGCATGTTTTGATATGCCATGTGATTACCATGTTAGTAGATGCTATGATGTTCATGCTTTGTTGATCTTTATCATGCCATGGTGAGTAATTTATAGGAGATAGGTTGTTGCATGCACTTGGTTCTTGCTTTGTCTTCTGCTTGTTTGGGTGCTATGTATTTGGTTGTCTTGCAAGTACATTCAATGTACTGACCTGGCATGTCATGCCAGTTTTGTAGGTCGAGCCCGAAGTGTTCGCTTGACCCGTCGTACTAGGCCGTAACCTTGCCAGTCCTAAAACTTGTGGAGCCCAGCCAGAGTTGTTGAGCCGCCAAACCAAGACTTCCGCCGCCATTTCAATAGACCTTAGGGCTATGCCAGATAATTGTATTCATCAATGATGTAATCTTCTATACATGTATTTGATGAATATTCTTGCACCTGGAATGCTGTATTATGGACCTGTCGTGCGTCAGGTGTTATCCAGGGCTGACATGCGAAGGCCCCCTGCTCCATGCAGATCGGGGTGCCATACGTATGCCTCGGGCAGCAATGCCTACAAGGTAGCGCCCGCCATGGGGGCAGCGAGGCGAGGACAAAGCGCGGTCAACAAAGGAGCAGACTTCGACATACCCCTACCTAGCGCACCAAATGTCAGATTCAGGGCTCCGCAGACCCAAGAAGGTTCGAACTTTGGGGCGTATGCGAAGATCTCAACCTCTCCAGCTTTGAGCTCGTCGCCCTATAGCCTAGCCTAGCGGATTCACGTGAATGGGGAAGAATATGAACACGGCAGTTTGCCCTGGATCGGGCCACCTTGTGGTGTAAAACCCTACTCATGCTTTGTGGTGGATGGCCTCATGAGGGGCTGATGATGAACAAGTATAGAGGATGAATAACCTCGCGAGGGCTATATTGGTGAGGCTAGAAAGGATCCGACCCCTTCTACGGTGGTGGCTAACTTATATTTACTGGCCTTGGTCCTCCTCCCCCAAAACTTAGGTGGGAAGGGATCCCACAATGTCCAATTTGAAAGGAGACCAGAAGTACATCTAATCCTGACGAAATGTGGTCTTCCCTGCAAAGCTTTTGGTCGTGACGCAGTGGTGGGTTCGGTGATGACATCCATCCTGCCGAGCCCGTGGTCTTGGTCTTGTAGCACCGGAATGGAAACCTTTGGGAGATTCCTCGGGAACCCATGTCTGTCCTTGCCTCAATAGCACCAAAGAGGAAACTGCCTCCTCTGCGCCCACTGGCGCCCGCCTGGACTTGGTCGGCATGGCTCACGTCATCGTAGCCTTGTGAGGCTAGGTACCTGCATAGAAATCTCTGCTCCTCAGGAGGCCGCCTAGGGAGGCCGCTCCCTCTGGAGCTCTTGGCGTCATCCACCTCACGGTGACAGGGCCCTCGCGAGGGTCTCGTCCTGGTGGTCTTGCAAATAAGCCGTACCAGGCCATCGAGGGAGCCATGTCGTGGGCCACTAGCAGGCAAGTCTAGGTACCTTGGTTCCCAGAACACCGATAATCTTGCGGTGCTCAATCCCAGTGATAGAAAGGGACATGACACGAATTTGTATTGTTAGCATTAAGGATAAAAAGGTGGGGTTTATTCATATTGATTGGATCTATCCCTCTACATCATGTCATCTTGCTTAAGGCGTTACTCCATTCTTGTTAACTTAATACACTATACGCATGCTGGATAGCGGTCGATGTGTGGTGTAATAGTAGTAGATGCAGGCAGGAGTCGGTCTACTTGTCACGGATGTGATGCCTATATTCATGATCATTGCCTTAGATTTTTTTTATATTATTCATTTTTATATCAATTGCTCAACTGTAATTTGTTTACCCATCGTATGCGTTCTTTCAAGAGAGAAGCCTCTAGTGAAAACTATGGCCCCGAGTCTATTCTTATCATATTGTTTTCAGATCTATAAAACAAAAAACCCAAAAATACTTTGCTGCAATTTATTTACCTTTACTTTATTTTGAACTTTTATTTATCTTTTAACTATCTCTATCAGATCTCATCCTTGCAGATAACTGTGAAGGGATGGGCAACCCCTTTATCGTGTTGGGTGTAAGTATTTGTTTGTTCGTGCATGTGCTATCATTGGAGACTTGTGTGTTCCTCCCACTGGATTGATACCTTGGTTCTTAACTGAGAGAAATACTTATCTCTACTTTGCTGCATCACCCTTTCCTCTTCAAGGGAAAAACCAACGCAAGTTGAAGAAGGAGCAGTCAACTCTAGGCACTAATGATCCCACTATTTTGGAGGGTGTTGAATCTTATTGTAATAATTATGAAATTGTATTTCGAGAGGTCATGACTTTATTTAATGATGAATCCACTATTCTGGAAGAGGTTTTAATCAATGTTGGGGATATCGCTTATCGGGAACTTTCCGGTCGACCCATGATAAGGGGTAAATCGGCAAGTTTATCGGCATATCAGCCGATTTATCGCCATATCGGCTGATTTATCTTATCGGCCAGACAACGATAAGCGATAAATCGGCCAATTTATCGGAATATTGAAAAATATCTTGAACAGTGATTTTAATTGATTATGACAACAAAGTTGCTATCTATGATGATTATGGTGATGATATATATGCTATAAAGAGTAATAATAACCATGAAACTTGTCATCATGATTTTAATTTTCAATTGGATTATCCCAATCAAGTATCACATGATAGTTACTTTTTTGAGTTTGCTGCCACCACTATTCATGAAAATAAATTATCTTATGTGGAGAGTAATAAAATTTCTATGCTGGAGGAGACACAGGCATCCAGACCCACCCACCCCCCGGCAAATCGCTCTGCCGAGGAGAGGACCAGGCGCAAATGATGGTGCTGTCGGCGCCTGGCTGACAGTGACTGATGAGGACATCACTAACATAGTTACACCCACAACCCCTATTGATACATATACAGGACCAATTACCAGAGCTCGCGCACGCCAATTAAATTACCAGGTACTTTTGTTTCTTGGTAATGATTCTAATGTTCGTGAGAATATGATGTTGCCTAAATTGGATACATTTGTCTTGCTTACAAATGAAGGGCCTAGATTAGACAAGAAGGTTGATCATTGGATCAAGATCAAGCATGGAGATGATAGCATGCACAAGGGGAACAAGAACGGAGTTACAAGTGATGATTTTAGGACTTTGAAGCCACCATAATGACTACATGAAGCCGTGGACGAAATGTAGAAGATGCCACTTCAGAAATTTCGTCCAGAGGCTATTATAGGTGCCATGTCACCTTATCATTGGGCCAGGCCCATGTAATTTCGAAATACTTGAGTATAGACTATTTTTAGAGTCCGTTGGTGTGGGGAAACAAGAGTTAGGGTTGGTTTCGGACCCCTCCTCCAAGGGCCACAAAATTCCCCCCTCTTCCTCCATATATACAGCCCTTAGGGCGTCGTTTAGACTTTGGGTTTTGTTTAGATTAAAGTTTGCCGTAGCTGCAACTTCGCGTACTTCGCTTGTGTTCAACGACCATACAAAGGCGTCATAGAACCCCACCTTGATCAATAAAGCTTTCCTCTTATATTCGCAATATCCAGATTGCAATCTTAGTTTCTTGCTTGTTCTTCGTTTGCCTGCTAGAAACAGACATTCATGGTCAAGTTGATCATGCTTCGGCATGGAAAATAACCTCTCGGAGTTGGTTTAGCAATTGCTAAGGCGCGATGTCCTCACACGTTCGTAGTCGGATCGTGAAAGTCGACTTCCTACAAAACGATAGCCACCATATCATCGAAAGACGGGACACCTTTGCCTCTATCAAGTGGTATCAGATTCCCAGGTTGCTCGGTGTGATTTTACAGTTTTTTCATAGTTTAGATCGAGTCTGTTCTTCATACCTATAGTCCATGAAAAAGCGCAAAAGAATTAGGGTTAGTTCATCCTATCTGAACCAATCCGAGCCTTTGCATAATCGTTTCTGTATTTGCTTTGTTGAATCTGTGGTTGCATCATCGTGTCAAGTTGCTAGTCTTAACGTCTAGTCCTGTAGAGTTTCGAGTTCTGTTCACAGATTTTCACGTCGCCGCTGCCATATATCACCACTGCATCATCTTCATCATCGATGCTGCCGTATACCACCACCGCACCAACTTCATCGCTGCTGCCACATACCACCACTACATCTTTACCACCAATCCGAGGCCATATACACCACCACCTATCCGCCGCCATCACACTAATCCGAGTCCACTTGCAACATATATCCTCCACCAGTCCAAGTTCCACAAGATTCATCGCCGGCACCAGTCCGAGTTCCATCAGATTCATCTCCGCCACTAGTCCTAGTCAGAGTCCAGTATTTTGTTACTCTATTTTCGATTTCCAGATCACACCATACTCCGAGTCGTGACAGAGTAGGACTTTCGAACTTTCGTGATACCCACAGTAGAAAAATAATTCTAGTAACAAAAAAACTAAGAATGGAAAATTCTGGCTAGGCAGTTTTTTGACCATTTATAGACTTTTTCGGAAAAAAATTGTTGCGGAGCAAAATAAAGAGCAAAAAGTGCAAAAAAATTAAAAAGAGAGAAAAAAATTCAGAGTGTGCTCCTCCCTTGTTTACGTGCAGCGCCGTGATTTCGTTAGTGTTCTAGGCTCGTGTCTTTAGCACGGTCTCGCCTAGGACCAGCACAGTACTGTTGTTGAGCATTTATTCAACTTTGCATCTCTTGCTGACCCTTTTTGCTACCATATTATAAGCCGTCCCAACTCCACATACATCTATGTCATGTGTTTGACTCTCCCTGGTAATCGCTCTACCCAAGCTTTGAGAGTTTTGACTACGATGGTTGCCGATCACCTCCTGCAGCTGGGTAAGAACTGGTAAAAATTTGAGATTTGCTTGATGGATTTGTGAGACCCCACCTCCACCATTTTCTAGTAGTCTGTAGGATCATATTCTTGTGTGTTTCTATTGCTGCTAACCATGGCAGGATCACAAGTCGATGAGACTGACTGGGAGAACATGACGAATAAGGAGTTGCATGATAAATTTCAGCAAATGATGACTGAACAGGTGCAAGATGTGCTAAATTTTTTTGAAGGGGCCATGGATAAGATAACTGGCCTTGAGAAGACGTTCGAAGCCAAGCTTGATAACAAATTTAATGAACTGCTTGCGCGTCTTCCACAACCACCACCGGCTGCACCTGCCACACCTCTGCAACAACAACAACAACAACAACAACAACAACAACAACAACAACAACAACAACAACAACAACAACAACAACAACAACAACAACAACAACAACAACAACAACAACAACAACAACAACAACAACAACGACGACGACGACAACGACGACGACTACTACCTCCACGTCGTGAAACAGCCCTCCGCCGAGCGAGCCGTGTCCCTCTTGAGCCTGGCCAAACTGTTGGTGCTGCTGTTGATACTTCTGTGGCTCCTGCTGCTGATGAGGAGGAGGATGATTATGCAGGAGATTACGAGGATGAGGTTGATCAAAATCAGAACTACGTGCAACCACCAGCACCACAACCACCAGGTCGTCCACATGCAAATAATCACAATGGTAGGGCTCCCCCTTAGGTACGAGATGATGACCATCTCCCTAAACTGAAATTGAATATTCCAACATTTGAGGGTAGATACATTCCTGATATATATCTTACTTGGGAGTTAGAAATCGAACAACATTTTAAATGTTTAGAATATCCCGAGGAGAGACATGTTGCTGCTGCACTTTTTGCTTTTACTAGTTTTGCTTGTGTGTGGTGGTCTGAACATCATAGATTATATTCGAATAATATTCCAACTACTTGGGCTGCTTTCAAAACCGCTATGCGTACTTGTTGGGTTCCACCATATTATCAACGTGAATTACTTCAAATATTGCAGCGTTTAAGACAAGGAAAAAAATTCTGTAGAGGAATATTACCAGGAATTACAAACTGGCATGATTAGATGTGGTATTGTTGAGGATAATGAAGCTATGCTTGCATGTTTTATGGCTAGATTAAATAGAGAGATTCATACCATTCTAGAGTATAAGGAGTATAATAATATCACTCATTTATTCCATCTTACTTGTAAAGTTGAACGTGAAGTGCAGGATCGACATGCATTGGCACGAACTAACTATTCTGCAGGTTGACCTTCCTCATGGACACCGCGTGCATCCTCTACTTCCACACATTCTACTGCATCGGCACCTCCATCAGCTGCCACCTCCAGTCGTGATACAAGAAAGCAGGCACAACCACCACTATCTACCAAGAGCACACCTGTCAGGTCTTTACAGAGCTCTTCTTCTTCCATGGCATCAACAGGGCACACAAGTGATATTATTTGTCGTCATTGTAAGGGAAGATGTCATTATGCAGGAGAATGCAAATCTCAGCGTGTGATGATTGCTACTGACGATGGTGGTTATGAGTCCGCTAGTGACTATGATGAGGAGACTTTGGCTCTTATTACACATGAAGAACACGGTGGAGATGATTCTGAAAATGGGACGCAATACATGGCTCCTGAAGACGCTGACAGGTATGAATGTTTAGTTTCTCAACGTGTTTTGAGTGTGCATGCAAGCACTCTGGTTGGAACAAGATGTACAAGGAACGGTAAGATCAATTACGACAACACTCAGTTTGAAAAAGGAAGGAATAGAATATGAACTTGGCAAAATGAAAGCACTTGGATGAGACTTCGGTTAAAAGAGGAATGATAGACACAACACTCCGGTTAAATGGTTAAGCAATAAAAGAACATGATCTTGACAAAACAAGATGATGGGTCGAAGAGAGAAACATCACAATGCCTCTGGAAGAAATGAAAGAATGGAATAGAATGAACGGAGGAAAACAAGATCTTGAAAGAGCACGCTTATAGGAAAAGCTAGAACGAAGTTGTTGGATTTTTAACAACGAAAGGATAAGGTTGTTGTGGGCTTATGGAAAACATCTCAAAATTATGAGGTGCCAACCTACCACTCACGGGAAAAAAGATTTGATTGAGAGCTAGAAAAGTTAGAAAGCTTCTTCCACCGAGGTGATAAGGAGAAAACTTGGATCTAGATAATCACCACAAAGAGCAACATTCCCTTGGGGAAGACTGTAGGTGAAATATCACCCAATATAACTCCAACAAAGAGATTGATGGATTTAAAATATCTCACTCTTGCTAATTTGTGAATCATGAAACACGAACGGAAATTGTCAAGAATGACATATCGCCATATCAAAAGATAAGGTAGAAAGAATTGCACTTCGAAATGCAAGAAGAAGAATATTTAAACTCCTCAAAACAAAACATGTGTTGAGCAGCATGTTTAATTTTGAGTATATCTTGGTGGGTCATTACTTCAAGAGAAATCTTGTAGAACAATTTAAGAATGAAAGGAATCCTTGACAAACCACCATGTTGAGCCTCTTGAAGAATTCCGTATAGATAACAAGATGGAAAACTTGTGATGATTTAGATGGAGATTCGCGATGAAATAACTGAGAGATCTTGGAACACCGAAAAGAAAAGATGAAGCATCTCGAACCGAGAATGTGATATGATGAACAACTCAGGAAAGAAAGATACTGTCGGTGTACTAGAGTAGGGGTACCCTAGTATCCCGAACTTGTGCACGGGCAGTTGCAGCGCCGCGCGGCAAGGCTTGCCGGACGACCGTCAGAGTCCTCTGTGGGTTCCTTTGGAGCCATTCAAGAACAAAGCATTCAAGATGAAGAGACAAGGCCCCGGCAAGAGGATCTTGCCGGGAAGAGACCAGGCCCCGGCAAGAGGAGCTTGCCGGGAAGGCCAACCACGGCACTTCAAGAAACTTGCCGCGATGCACCGCACGTCCCGGCAAGGTCCGGTGAGCGACAAGCTTCTCGACTCGACAAGACGACGACCCCGACAAGGTACTCGCTGGGGGCCCGCTGCCACTCTGTACCCACGCTCCAGCGCACCCACCCGTGTGTCGCCATAAGGCTTTCTCAGGGGCGCGTGGCGGGAGCCTGTGCAGCCAGGGGTACGCGGTGGCAAGCGGAGATGAAGAGAAGGCCATCGTGGCAAACGGTGGCGCTCCTAACGGTAACTTTTTGCACTGTTTAGGCAACCCAGACGGGCATTCAATGACCTTGTCCCCTGCCGTCAGAGTTAGGTAGGGTGCACTATGTCCATAGTAGCGGTAGCTGCACCTACCGTATCCTTTTCCATTTTTACCCTTCTAGTCTACGTTGCCACCTGTCGGTGACCCCTTGAAAGTATAAAAGGAGGCCCAAGCGCAACGTAGAGGGGGTTCAGCTCATTCAAAACATCAGGAACACTCTCACGCTCAGTCGGGCAGCGTCCATCACTCCTGAGCAAGAATTCAATACACACAAACAAGAAGCAGTAGGGTTTTATGCATCCGTGCGGCCCGAAGCTGGGTAAAACTGGTCGTGTGTACTACCTCGATCCGCTCTTTGCGCGGCCTCCGCCCCCCTCCGAACCGAAAGGGGCCCGGTCCCCGTAGGTGTTGGTGGATCAGTTCCCCCGACATCTTTGCCGCTCCAGGTAGGGGGCGTCGAGATTGTGCGAACCCGATCCGGCATGCACGCGAGCTAAATCTTCATCGTCTTCATCGACATGCCACCGAAGAAGAAGGATTCGGAGGCAGCTGTTCCGTCTGTGTCGCTTTCACCGCCTCCAGAGCAAACGGGTGGTGGAGTGGACGCCGGCGGAAGAATGGGCGTCGACGAGGGAGCCCTCAGTGCGGCCAAGCCCAAGGACAAGGCGGCACAGACCTCGGCGTCCATGCGCGCACCGCGCCCTTCTCAGGAGGCGCGGGACCAGCAGCGTCATGGCGTTCGCAGTTCCATACGTCCGCTGGGCCAAGATCAAGCTGGTGGTTCTCGTGGCGCTCAAGACCAACATGCACGTCAACATGCTGGCTCGAGCGAAGTACGGTCGCCTGGACGGGGCACTGCTCCTTCTAACATGGTTAGGAGTCCGAGCACGCCCCACTGCTCGCACCGTTCACCCCCGCCGCCCACCACTCCAGCAGAAGCCTTGGCGCGAGCTCAACTGCTCCTAGACTATCCTCCGACGGCGGACAAGACCGACGAATGGAGGGCCACTATCCAGAGCCTCATCGGCTTCGCCAACAGTGACACTTCACGGCAACCAAGCACCTCGCTGCCGCGGCAGGACAGCCGGACGCGAGCCGATGGCAACAAGACCGGGGGAGGTGCGACTTCCATGCACTCTCCACTACGAAGGCCAAAATCGCTGACTCGCCGGGTCCACCCCGACAGCGGCTCCACCGCGTCGTCAGACCCACGAGCTCGTCGCGACCAGCGCCAAGTTCTCCATGAACGACAACAAGAAGACGCTCGAACCCGCATCGAGCGCCGAAGAGAAGCGCGACGTCAATCCGACAAGCGCGCTGGGCCCTTTGTTGACATGCATGCGCCAGGGGAACCAGGCGATCTGCCGTACGCGGTAGGTTGTCCTGCGTTCACCCGTGAGCTGCGGCAAGTCCAGTAGCCCAGCACAAAGAATTTCAAACCAGACGTACCGGAGAAGTACAACGGCAAGACACATCCGTCGGAGTTTCTCAGCATCTACACCATCGCGGTGCAGGCTGCCGGGGGACGGGACGACAAGATCCTCGCCAACTACTTCCCGCTGGTACTCAAGCCCAACGTCAGGTCCTGGCTCATGCACTTGCCGGACAATTCCATCTCCTCTTGGGCAGATTTATGCCATCAGTTTGTCGGCGCCTTTACAGGCGGCCACAAGCCACATGGCCAAGAGAGCGATCTTCATCTGCTCGCCCAGAAGGAAGGAGAGCCACTGCGCAAGTACATTCAGAGATTCAGCCGTGTACAACACAACATCCCTGACGTCCACCCCGCCGCGATCATCAGCGCGTTCCATCAGAACGTGCGAAACCGAAGGATGAGGGAGGAGATGGCGATGTGTAAGATCAGAGACGTCAGCGAGCTTTACGCCCTGGCCGACAAGTGTGCACGCGCTGAAGAGGGGAGGAGGCTCCCCGGAGAGAGTACAGGAGCAGGAGGATCCGACAGTGAGGATGCCGCCCCGACAAGGAAAGGCTGGCGGCGGAACAACAGAAGGAAAAAAGGCAAGGAAGTGCTAGCTGTCGAGCAGACCGGCAACGGAGGTGGTGCCAAGGAAGCTAAAGCTGGTGGCTCCGACAAGGAGGCCCAGCCTGTGGCGGCCGCCGACAAGCAGGACAGCTCCGGCAAGCAGTATTGTAAGATTCACCGCACCAAGGGTCACGATCTCCAGAACTGCAAGAAAGTTGAACAACTTGTTGAGCAACAGAAAGCTGAGTACGAGCGGCGCGACAAGGAGAAGGCCCAGGAAGGAACTGGTGGATCCGGCAAGAAACGTCCCGGTCGAGGAGGACGCCGCGGCAAGGCCAAGCAGCGGCAAGGAGACAGACCTCCCCGCGGCCGCGACAAGGATGAGGATGACGACGACGACGAAGACATGGATGATGACGAGGCCGACGAGCAGGAATTTCAGAAAGCCACAGAGGTCCTGTGCATTGACGGTGGCACCTCTCTGCATACTTCGCACCGCCAACTCAAGCAGTGGATGCGAGAAGTGAATGCAGCAGAGCCATCCATAGAGTCACGCAAGCCCCTGAAATGGTCCAGCGCACCTATCATCTTCGACATTGAGGACCACCCTGATCGCGTAACTGCTCGGGTGTTTGTCGATGTTGGTTTCTCCAACTATCCGCAATCTCAAGGTCACGAAGATGCTAGTTGACGGCGGGGCTGGCTTGAACCTGATATCCTCCGCGGTCCTCCAGAAACTTCAGATCCCTGACAGCGAGCTCGAGGAGACCGGCACATTCCAAGGAATCAGCCCGGGAAGAAGCAAGCCGAAGGGAAAGATCACGCTACTGGTCACATTTGGCAACGAGCTGAACTTCAGGACTGAGAGGGTCACGTTTGACGTTGCCGACTTTCCATTACTTACAATGGAATCCTTGGCCGTCCGGCACTCGCCAAGTTCATGGCAGCATCTCACTATGCGTACAACATACTGAAAATGCCAGGCCCAATAAGTGTCATCTCTGTCCCTGGCGACAAGAAGGATGCTCTTATCTGTGCCGACAAGATCTACCGGGAAGCGGCAGCCGCAGTAGAGCGCAAGACACTTGTCGCTGAAGCTCCCAGAGGGAAGAAGAAGACCAAGTCCGGCAAGAGCTCTGATGCCTACTCCGGCAAGCGCACCTCTTCGGAGTGCTGCGCTACCGTCGAGGACGCACCATCGAGCTCCACCGGCAAGTGTAAGAAGGCAATGGCAGCTCCACCTGAGACTAAGAAGGTGTCCGCCAAGGAGGATGGCACTGGTGGTACCTTCACCATCAGCGCCACTCTTGACCCCAAATAGGAAAGCGCGCTCGTTGCTTTCCTGCAGGCGAATGTCGACGTGTTTGCATGGCGACCGTCTGATATCCCCGGTGTTCCCAGGAAAGTAATCGAGCACCACCTTGCCGTCTGTCCTCATGCGCGGCCCGTCAAGCAGAGAGTCAGGAAGCAGGCAGTGGAGCGCCAAGAATTCATCGCAGAAGAAATCAAGAATTTGGAAGCAGCAGGCCTTGTCAGAGGAGTGCTCCATCCCACGTGGTTGGCCAATCCTGTTGTTGTGCGCAAGGCTAATGGAAAATGGAGACTTTGTATTGACTTCACTGATGTTAATCAAGCTTGTCCCAAAGACCCATTTCCCTTACCGCGTATTGACCAGATTGTTGACTCCACAGCCGGATGTGATTTGCTTTCATTTCTTGATGCATACTCAGGATACCATCAGATCTTCATGGCAGAAGAGGATGAAGAGAAAACCGCATTTATCACCCCATGTGGCACGTACTGCTTCGTACGGATGCCTTTCGGTTTGAAGAATGCTGGATCAACATTCGCAAGGGTAGTCCACCGCGCTTTTGAGCCGCAAATGCACAGAAATGTGGAAGCCTACATGGATGATATAGTGGTCAAGAGCAAAAACAAGGCTACTCTGATTCAAGATCTAGATGAAACTTTTGCAAATCTGCGCAGGATCAACCTCAAGCTCAATCCCGAGAAGTGCGTGTTCGGAGTCCCTTCCGGCAAGCTTCTCGGGTTCTTTGTGTCACAGCGGGGGATTGAAGCCAATCCCGACAAGATCAAAGCCATCGAGCAGATTGAAGCACCAAAGCGCGTCAAGGATGTACGAAAGCTTGCCGGTTGCGTGGCTGCTCTCAGCAGATTTATCTCTAAGTCCGCAGAGCGCGCCTTGCCGTTTTTCAAAATATTGAAAAAGGCAGGTCCGATGAAATGGACTCCAGAAGCGGAGGCCGCGCTACAGGACTTGAAGAGGTACCTGTCCTCCACTCCAATACTTGTTGCACCTAAGCCACAAGAGAAGTTGCTGCTATATCTGGCAGCAACCAATCAAGTGGTTAGTGCTGCGTTAGTAGCAGAGAGGGAGGCGGACGATGAGCCAGCAACCGCGGCAAGTGAATCCAGCGACAAGCAGGGGGCTTCTCCGACAAGCTCTGGCCCCGACAAAGTTGAGTCTGCGCAGGCATGCAAGGAGGTGCAGAGGAAAATGGTGCAGCGCCCAGTTTACTTTGTCAGTTCCCTTCTACAGGGGGCTAGATCAAGGTATTCTGGCGTACAGAAATTGCTTTTCGGCCTTCTCATGGCCTCGAGAAAGCTGCGCCATTACTTCCAGGCACATGAGATAACAGTTGTCACTCGCTTTCCGTTGAAGAGGATACTGCAAAATCCAGAAGCAACCGGCAGGATTGTCGAGTGGGTACTGGAACTGTCAAGCTTTGGCCTCAAGTTTGAGAGTACTTCCACTATACAGAGCAGAGCATTGGCAGAATTCATAGCGGAATGGACGCCGACACCAGACGAAGAAACTCTAGAAACAAGCATCCCCGTCAAAGATGCAAACGAAGAGTGGCTGATGTACTTTGATGGTGCCTTCTCGCTGCAAGGCGCCGGCGCAGGCGTGCTGCTTATCGCACCCACCGGAGAGCACCTCAAGTACGTAGTTCAGATGCATTTTCCCAAGGAACAAGCAACGAACAATACCGCAGAGTATGAAGGTTTGCTTGCCGGACTCAGAATCGCGACAGACCTTGGGATCAACAAGCTCATTGTCAGGGGTGACTCGCAGTTGGTCATCCGCCAAGTAAACAAAAGCTATCAGAGTCTGTTGATGGAAGCATATGTTGATGAAGTAAGGAAGCTAGAAGCACACTTTGACGGCCTGCAAATGGAACACGTTCCACGAGCTCAGAACGATATTGCTGACGGCCTGTCAAAGTGCGCAGCACTAAAGTTACCTGTGGAACCAGGGATTTTTGTCCTCAAGCTGACTCAACCATTCGTAACACCGTCGACTGGATAGAGAAAGAAGAGGAAGTTGGTTTCTGATGACTACTTTCCGGCAGAGCTTCCCGAAGCCGCCGCCAAGAAGGTCCCCAAGATCGACGCCAAGAGTGCTGAGGAGCAGTCTGCTCCGGCGAACCTCTTGGTTTGTTCCGTTGAAGCAAACGCTCCCGACAAGTTTTGCTCCGGCAAGCTTGCCGGGGAATATCACGCTCCGGCGGAACCGCAGGTTCTTGCCATAGAAGCGGATGTTCCCACAGCAACAGATATGCCTTTAGCCCTTGTTGTCGAGCCGCAAGCTCCAGCATGGGTGCATCAGATCGTCCGTTTCCTTCAGACAGGAGAGCTTCCCGAAGAACAAGAAGAAGCGGAAAGAGTAGCCCGGCAGTCAAGTATGTACAAGTTTGTCGACAACACACTGTACAGAATAAGACTCAACGGTGTGAAATTGAAGTGCATTCGCCGGGAAGATGGACAACAGCTGTTGGCAGAGATACATGGAGACATATGTGGTCACCACATTGGCGCAAGAGCACTTGCCGGCAAAGCATTCCGACAAGGTTTCTTCTGGCCGACAGCCCTCCAGGATGCAACTGCACAAGTAACCAAGTGTGAAGGTGCCAGTTCCATTCAAAACAGATACACCAGCCAGCTCAAGCTCTCCAGACGATCCCTTTATCCTGGCCATTTTCGGTCTGGGGGCTCGACATCCTCGGCCCCTTTCCCCGAGCTGTCGGGGGCTTTGAGTTCTTGTACATCGCCATCGACAAGTTCACAAAGTGGCCGGAAGTGGAACCAGTGAGGAAGGTGACAGCACAGTCAACAGCCAAGTTCTTCAGGTCGATTGTTTGTCGTTTCGGGATCCCTAACAGGATCATCACCGACAACGGCACGCAATTTACGAGCCGCACCTTCATGCAGTACGTCCAAGATCTTGGCGCCAAGGTCTGCTTCGCTTCTGTTGCTCATCCGAGAAGCAGTGGTCAAGCAGAGAGGGCAATTGCTGAAGTGCTGCGAGGCCTCAAGACCAGAATTTTCGACAGGCTGCACAAGTGCGGAAGAAACTGGATTGAGGAGCTGCCGGTGGTTCTTTGGCCGATCAGGACGACGCCAAATTGAGCCACTGGCCAGACACCCTTCGCTCTAGTCTACGGAGCAGAGGCAGTTCTCCCCACGGAACTCGTTTATGGGTCACCTCGAGTGCTCGCTTATGATGAGCTCGAGCAAGAGCAGTTGCGCCAAGATGACGCGCTGCTCCTTGAGGAAGACCGTCTTCAGGCTGCTGTGCGAGTCGCTCGCTACCAGCAAGCTTTGCGTCGCTACCATAGCCGCAAAGTTAAAGCCAGGAGCTTCGAGGAAGGCGACCTTGTTCTTCGGCGTGTTCAGTCCGCCAAGAATTCCAACAAGTTGACGCCGAAGTGGGAAGGCCCTTATCGGGTGAAACGAGTCACTAGGCCCGGCGCTGTCCGCCTTGAGACCGAAGATGGCATTCCGGTGAGCAACTCCTGGAACATTGAACATCTTCGTAAGTTTTACCCGTAGGGCGCGGTTGCCGGAAGCTTTTCCGGCAACCACCTTTTGTACAAGTCTTGCCGCTGTTGCATGTAATCCTTTGTACAAAGCCGGGCGCAGACCCCGTGCACCAGTAAAGTTCATGTGCCCCGCACATCCTGTCAGTTTTTTTATGCTATAATCCTTTTTTGCATATGTTATCTGACACTTTGTGCAGCACCAGACCCCGGTAAGCGATAACGAGCCCAAGGCTCCATATCATTACTTTATTTCTCTGTTTCTTTCTCAAAAGAAGGAAGGTTTCCTCGCCCACAAGGTTTACCGGGGGGGGGGGGAGGAGAAGATAATGGTGTGGACCAGGCCGTTCAAGAAAGTTTCTCCTTGCCGGGAAACAGACGACAGAAAAGCTAAGTTGCTAAAGTTTGAGCAATCAGTTTTTTAAGTTTTTGAGTTATTTTCCTTGAACGACCGTGCTTTGTATGGAAAACCTGTGCGCGGAGGAACCAACTCGTAGCTAGCTGCGCCCTTACTTTGTTTCGAGTCCGCTCAACAACTTAAGTGAGCTGCAACTAGTTGCGACAAGGTTGCTTGTCGGTAGCGACCCCGCCAGCAGGCTGCTAAGGTTCCGCACTCGGCGCTTGCGGCAAGGGTGCCTGCACCGGCAAGTTTCCCTAGAAAGCGTAGGGCAGAACCATACAAAGCCAAGAGTCGAGTAAAGGAAGTAACACAGCAATTTTTTGCCTAAGATAGAGTTATATTACAAAAATAACTTGTCGCGCCTCTAATAAAGTGTTCCCGTGACATGACTGGCAGCGACAAGAAAAGAAGAAAATGGATGGCCTAATCTACGCGACTGCCATCAACCCTTTTGACCTCGTTCACCTGTCCACAATGGGTGCGACGAGGGCCTTAAGTGCGTCAAGATCAGCGTCCGCCGGCAGCCTCTTGAGGACGTTGGTGAGGTTGAGGCCCGGATTGCGGAAGTCCACCTTCACCAGCACCTTCTCCAGGACTCCGGCACAAATCGAGCGTGACTCGTCGGCCAACTGCTTTGGGATCCGTTCCCGGCGTTGCTGGAGCGCCGCCGCCACTCCTTTGAAGAATAGAGTGAGCTTGGCGCTGGGTTGGAGGTTCTCATCGGAGGAGTACCCGAAGCCTTCCACCCCCAATTGCACCAGCTCCTCTTCGATGACTGCAGCAATGTTCACGAGGCCCTCCGTCCAGAGCGCCACAGTATCTCTGAGAAGATTCTGGGTTTTGGCGGCCCTCGCTAGCAGCGCCTCGTTGGCCTTGATGTCCTTCTTCAAGTCCACCTCCCGTTTCTTGGCGCCGTCCAACGTCTCCGTCAGGGTGGCCAGCTTCAGCTCCAGATCAGCATTGGAATTCCTGGCGGCGCGCAGCTCTTTGCCCTTCTTGGAGAGTTGGCCCTGCAGCTCACCGTGGGCAAGGACGTCCTTCTCGCGCTCCCGCTTGAGCGTGGCAAGCTCTTCGCCACCCACCTTCAGATCAGCCTCCAGCTGCGCCACCATTACTTCCAATTCCTTCTTGGCAGTCTCGGCAGCCGCAGCCGCATCCTTTGCCTCTTGGAGTGACCCGCCAAGTGCCCGTTCGCGCGCGGCAAGCTCCTCCTCGTGGCTGTCGAGGTTCACTTTCCGCTGAGCCAGCTCACCTTCTCGCGCGTACAGCTTCTCGCCGGTGAGCCGCTGCTGCTCTTCAGCTTCAGCCTTCTCGAGGAGGAAGGCCTTCCGCTCTTCAGCAAGCTGCTCCCACTCCTCCGCCAAGGCCCGGAGAGCTTCCTGGCGAAAACCCCGGAGCTCCTCCGCGCGCTTCTCTATATCCACGCTCGCTTTCGCGACGAGCTCTTCCCGGGACTCCAACTTGACTTGACGGGCGCGATAGAGCGCCAGCAGCCTCCGCAGCAGCCGCTCCTCCTCGGGCTCGTCACTGCCGCTTCCCGGCGCGTCAACGATCGACAACCCGGCGGAGGCAAGCACCTCCCCATCCAAAACTTCTCCTTCCACCGGCGCCTTGGAGCTTGACGCCCAAGTGAGCTTGATGAAGATGCCCTCGCCAGCCTTCAGATAGGCGCCAGGCTAGGGCTCCTCGGAGCCTGACGCTGCGGCAGCGGCGGAGGGATCGGCGGTCGGTGCAGCGCCTGACGCTCCTGCGGCCTCAGGGTCGTCAGTGCGATCGCCAGATCCCCCGCCAGCTTCCTCGGCGGCAGCCTTGGCGGCCTCTTCACCGGCAGGCACATCGGCACCAGCTCCGTCTTCGGCGGCCGCGACATCATCAGTGTTGCCGCGCGCGTCCTCTCCGCCGCCCGCCTCGGCCTCCATCGGATCCGCGGAGGGTGGACCTGACGACCGGAGAAGAATGAGAAGTCAAACAAGCACTCAAGAAGAAAAATTGGCAGAAGAATACAAAGAAAGTTTCGGGCAGGAAGGATTACTTGTGCTGGGATCCGCTGTCATAAGCTCCACCACCGGTGGATCATTAGCGCTGTCCCTTGCCGGAGACTCCTCCCTTGCCGGAGGCTCCTCCCTTACCGGAGAACGCTCCCTTGCCGGGGAGTCCGCCCTTGGCGGCGTAGTCGAAGCAGACGACGAGTCGGAGGAGATCACCATGCCCTCCTGATGAAGCTGTTCTGCTCCTACACAAACAAACCAGTGGTCAGATGTCAACAAAGGAAAAGAGCAACCACGCGCACCCAGAAGCAGAAAGTAAACCATATGCTTATGCCGGGGGCTGCGCTGGGGGCTGCTCTGCGAAGTGATGGACGGATCCGGCAAGGTGGTCTCGGGCGCGCCTCCTGTCGTCGCAGTGGGCTCGTCCTCAATGACCACCACCTGAGCCTTGGCCCTCTTCGCCGCCCTCTGGGCCAGAGTCCTGAAAAGGGAGAGTCCAGGGTGGGTCAGATCAGATGCAAGACAGGAATGGCAAGTTGAAGAACTACAAGAACAACAAGGGAATCTTACTCTTCTTCCTCTTCCTCGTCGGAGCTGAGCGCGGAGAGGTCGAAGTTCGGCCCACCTCCGGCGCGACGAGGTGGAGGGGTGGGATCCCTTGGCCGCTTGGCGAGGACTGCGGCGCCAGCCCGAGATGACCCCGCCCCAGTTGCCACTGCGGCGGGAGGCGCACCCGCGGCAACCGTACTTGCCGCGGCGGAGCGCGTCACGCGGCGCTGCGGCTGTTGACCAGCTTGCCGCCCTGCTGCGTCCCCGATCCTGCGGAGGTGCCTTCTTGGATGCACTGGGGGCTGCGTTCCGGGCCCTGTTCCCAGCAAGCTTCCCGGAGATGGCGGGCCGCTCGCACCCTCGGCGGGCTCACTCAACTCGGCATCGGGCGCGGCAAGCTCTTCTTCGTCTTCGGTCCACTCCCGCTCAGCAAGACTCATCGCCGATGCCGCGTCCGCTTCCTCCACCATGAACCCAAATTCACCCGCGGCTGCGGCTGCCACCGCCTCTTCTGCCCTGGTGGCGATGCGTTCCATCTCTTGATCGGTGGTGTCGCGGGTGAGGAGCTTCTTGTCGTCAGCATTGACCGCTACTTCCACTAGGCTGTCGAAGAACTGCTGCACAACGTCTCCAGCAGGATCCTGCCAAGTTGGAGCGATCCCGTGCGAATCACACAACGACATCATGGCGCAGATGCGGTCGCGCGAGGAGTTGTTGCACAGAGGAACGACGCCTGCCGGCAACCTGAACCACTCGGGATGCTGTGGGTCGTGCTTGAATATCACCTTGAGTATCCCGTCCAACTCTATGACGGTGAAATTGAACTTGAGGCTTGGGCGCAACCTCATGATATCTGCCGGGCCTCCAAATTCCCAGGCGGGTCTTCCCCTCGCCTGCAGAGGGGCGATGCGCCCGCGAAGGAAATCTGCGCCGACAGCTCCTACAGTCAGCCCGGCAAGCCTGAGACGCAAGATCCGAGTGCTGGCGATCTTCAGCTTGTCGTCGTCCACGGACAGAGCGCTCCAGTCATTGCCACGCACTGCTGGGGTTTGGCGCAGGGCGGTGAACGGCTGCGGGCTCTCTTCTACAACCCAGCACCAATCTGCTCTCCACTCATCCCACTTGCTGCGGAGCTCCCCCTCCAGATAGGTCTCCTTCTTGCCGGCCCGCGAGATCCAGGCGATCCCGCCGGCAAGAGGTTCCCCTCTCTCGACACGAGGCATAAAGAAATGGCGGAAGAGAGCTACGTTGGGGTGGACTCCGACAAAGTTTTTGCATAGATGGGTGAAAACTGCCATGGTCAGAACGGCGTTGGGGGTGAAGTCAAGGAGGTGGAGTCCATAGGTGTTCATGACGTCGCAAAAGAAATCAGAGAATGGCGGGCAGAGCACGCAGTAGAAGAACACGGCGAAGAAAGGATATCCGCCAACTGGAGCTGCTTGCGAGGCGACGGCGGAGAGTACCTTTGTGCGCGGATGCGCCCGCGTCTCCGTCGACCAGAAGAGATAGTACCACTCCCTCAGCTCCTTCGCGGAGAGCTCGGGGGGGGGGGGAAGTGGCCCGCTCCTTCCGCAGCGCCTCAAGCCGCTGCGCTTCGGTCGACTTCACAGCTTTCGCGGCCGCGACCTTCATGGCCTTCCCCTTCCCAGGCTTCGGAGGCATGGCGGAGGCGGTGGGGGGATCGACGGCGCTGGTGGTGGCGGCAGCGACGGGGGCGGAGCGCTGCCCTCTTTCAACTCTGCAAGCGGAGGAGGGCGGCGGAGATTTCTGAGATTGCAGCAGCGAAGGGCGAAGGTGGGGGAAATGCCCCTGTTTCCCCTGCTTATAAAGAGGGACGGGGCGGACATTTCGGCCTTGCCAATAAACAACCACCCACGATCTCTCCCACGACTCCGCGATTGACGCGTGCCGTTACGGGGGGCGCGGTGGATACGGAGTTAGATTCGGCATAACCCAGGCTCCGCGCGTGCCCGTGCCCTGTTTTGGGCCTGGCCTAACAGCACTCGGCACCGTGTGTGGCCCAGCCCCGGGGGCTCCTGTCGGTGTACTAGAGTAGGGGTACCCTAGTATCCCGAACTTGTGCACGGGCAGTTGCAGCGCCGCGCGGCAAGGCTTGCCGGACGACCGTCAGAGTCCTCCGTGGGTTCCTTTGGAGCCATTCAAGAACAAAGCATTCAAGATGAAGAGACAAGGCCCCGGCAAGAGGATCTTGCCGGGAAGAGACAAGGCCCCGGCAAGAGGAGCTTGCCGGGAAGGCCAACCATGGCACTTCAAGAAACTTGCCGCGATGCACCGCACGTCCCGGCAAGGTCCGGTGAGCGACAAGCTTCTGGACTCGACAAGACGACGACCCCGACAAGGTACTCGCCGGGGGCCCACTGCCACTCTGTACCCACGCTCCAGCGCACCCACCCGCGTGTCGGCATAAGGCTTTCTCAGGGACGCGTGGCGGGAGCCTGTGCAGCCAGGGGTACGCGGTGGCAAGCGGAGATGAAGAGAAGGCCATCGTGGCAAACGGTGGCGCTCCTAACGGGCACTTTTTGCACTGTTTAGGCAACCCAGACGGGCATTCAATGACCTTGTCCCCTGCCGTCAGAGTTAGGTAGGGTGCACTGTGTCCACAGTAGCGGTAGCTGCACCTACCGTATCCTTTTCCATTTTTACCCTTCTAGTCTACGTTGCCACCTGTCGGTGACCCCTTGAAAGTATAAAAGGAGGCCCAAGCGCAATGTAGAGGGGGTTCGGCTCATTCAAAACATCAGGAACACTCTCACACTCGGTCGGGCAGCGTCCATCGCTCCTGAGCAAGAATTCAATACACACAAACAAGCAGCAGTAGGGTTTTACGCATCCGTGCGGCCCGAAGCTGGGTAAAACTGCTCGCATGTACTGCCTCGATCCGCTCTTTGTGCGGCCTTCGCCCCCCTCCGAACCGAAAGGGGCCCGGTCCCCGTAGGTGTTGGTGGATCAGTTCCCCCGACAAATACACTTGGATGAAACAAGAATAAGAATTATTTTATGCGTATCCTTCACCTATTTAAATTGATGACAAGCAACGAATTTGGCATACTACTTATTCCTCTTAAAAAGGATTGAGGAGAGATATAGTGCAAACTTGAGAAGGTCTTGATGGATCCACCGGTGGGATGTGGAAACAACGAACGGATTGATACAACAACGAAGGAAGAGAAATCTTGAATGAACCACCGTATAGATTGAAAATGAACGTAGTTGTCGGCGTACTGGGAACGGAGGTCCCTAGACTTGCCTGCCTGCGGCCCGCAGCGTGGCTCCTCCAGCAGCCCTGTGCAGCCCATCTTCACCAGCAAACACCCAAGACCCTTGTGAGGGGCCAAGCCTCGCGAGGCGGATGACGCAAGACCTCCTCAGGGGCGGCCTCACTAGGCTGGCTCGCGAGGGGCAAAGAGATCAAGGCAAGGCGAACCTCGTGAGGTTCCAATGATGTAAGCCATGACGATCAATACCAGGCGGGCGCTAGGCGGGCGCCAGTGAGCACAGTGTCATCGTTTTCTCTTTGGTGCTAAGGAGTCAAGCGCAGGCGAGGAGTTCCAAGGCATCGGGAAAAGGTTTCCATATCGGTGCAACAAGACCAAGACTAGCAGGATGGCAGGACGGAGGTCACCATGGAGCCCAAGACAGCGTCACCACCAGAGCCTTTGGCAGGCGAAGACTACTTTTGTCTGGATATCTTGTACTAGGTGTCCCCCTTCAGATTGGCCATTGTGGCATCCCTTCCCACTCAATATTTGGGAAGAGGACCGGGGCCTCTATAAATAGGACTAGCCACCACCAAGGGAGGGGACAGATTGAGACCGAGAGGATCCAGACCATCCTCAAACACACAAGCTCATGAAGCACAAGAACACCTCTCCCCAGGAGGCTGTTCTTCCCTTGTAACTGTTCATCCATAGCCCAAGAGGCAATCCACCACACCACACTGGACTAGGGTATTACACCACAACGGTGGCCCGAACCAGTATAAATCTTGTGTCTCATGTTCTTTGGGTCCGTCAAGCTTGGCTGTGAGATTGTAGAATGTGTGAGCTAGAGAGGGGGGAGATCTTCATGCACACCCTAGTGTTCGAACCTCAAGGGTTTTGCCGGAACCCGAAATCCGACTGTAGCAAAGGCACAATTCACTGAGAAGAATTAGAAAACGAATAAAGATACTTGATAGAATTTAGATACACGAGAACGAATAGATCATAAGCTGACTAGAGAATACTTGAACGATGCACCGGAACAATTGGGGAATGAGAGCTGAACATGAGAACGAATAAGCCCAAAATGATGCCCTTCGTAGGAATAGAATGGAAAGAACTCGTGAAATGCTTCGGATGGGTATGAAAACAATTCTCGTGACTGGAAATGATTTGAGAGGATGGCATGAATCTAGAACCACGAATCTTCAAGAGAACGGACTAAGATTTAGGAAAAATTCTTCTTCGGTCTTCAATTGTTGAGAATGATGATGAGAAGCACCATGATAATTGATGAGACACTACGGAAGAATGAAAAGCGAAGAGGTTGATC
The DNA here is from genome assembly GCF_018294505.1 of Triticum aestivum. NCBI lineage: Eukaryota > Viridiplantae > Streptophyta > Magnoliopsida > Poales > Poaceae > Triticum > Triticum aestivum. The sequence continues at coordinate 323,749,490 of NC_057797.1, forward strand.
CAACGATCAAAAATGTTTTGAAAGCAATCTTAGAGAAAACATATGACTGATGGAATCCATTCTTACGTCACACATTAAAAGAATTTGAGAATAACTCCGAAAAATTTAGAAGAGTCAGGTAAGATCCTGGGAAAAGACCTTTCCGTTAGGGGCCACTCAAAAGAGAACACCGTTGAACGATTTTAAAAGATAGATTGCACCGGTTGAATTAAATGGATTGAATGAGATAACAATCTCCAAATAGCTTGAATGGATTAAGAATGGAAACGCGAATCTTTGGAGATATCTTGAACACTCCGGAACAAATGAATAGCAAGAGGTGAATGATGGAGAGGTGCACCCACATGAAAAGCATTTGAAACGAGGAAAGGGATATGATCAACACCGAAAGCTTGAATTTAGTCCACCCAAGAAGAAAAAAAGAAGAACGAAGGATGATAAACTGGAAGCTTCCTTAGCATCTTCATGATAAATCACCGGCTAAGAACATTCAAGGAAAGAATGAAAATAACTTCACGTCAATAAAATGGATACCATATTGAGAATTTTTGTTTCTTGAAGAAGAAGGGTGGGAGGGTGGAAATATAAAGACTACTTAGGGCGGATGGAACGGACACCACAGAGAAAACTTAGAATCGATCTTGTAAATGTTGAAATGATCGGATCCACTTGAAGAGAAGCACATCAGTAGGAAAATAATTGTCATGACGATCTCGATGATCAAGAAGAATTAGCACTCCCATAGAAATATGAGAACACCACTTAGGAGAAGGTATGGAATCAACACTTGACATTGAAGCAATTCAAATACCACAACTCAAAACAAAACAAGGGATTGGCTTGCGGAATAATCCGGAAACAAGTACATAAACCCTCATGCATTTGGTGGAAAGATAAACCTAGGTAACTACTTGAATTCCCACCTATGAACTCCTGAAACTTTCTGGTTATGCAATCTGGTGTTGGCGATACAGGGAGGCACAAATATCTCACATAATTAACAAATCCTACACTCCAATTGTATCCATCTGTCAACACATAACCACGAAAACCTCAGAAATCGTGTACCTCAGACCTTCAAAAACATCCAATATACTAGATGTGGCAATACATCGGATCGCTCTCCCCAGTACTGGGTGTCGTCAAACTACTCTCACCACAAAGAGTATAGAAGCATTTTTTATCTCGGCGTCCTCTGGTATTCCAAACTGAGACGATTAGCACTGTGACAAAAACACCTAGGAGCTCAACTCCCCGGGACACTGCCACAACCCCTAAATGTCAAGAGGCACCAAGACAGAACTCCCGTCGGAATGATATCAGACCGATTCCACAATACCTGCGTGATCCTAAAAAAATATTAAGTGAAAAAGAGGAGAGTGGAGTCAAAACATCTACGTCAAGAGTCCTCACCAGAGCGACGAAGGGGCTGAGGTGTAAAAAGAATTCCTACTCTCCGATATATAGCTAGACTCAAAATAGTTTTTCTCTAAACTTAACAACGACATCGATTTGATCAATCAAGGGGGCTCCTAAGGTCGGTAAGGCTCTGATACAAACTTGTAGCACCCAAGATGCGATTCTATCCCAATCATGTGATGAATTCATGATTCGGGCACAACCGCATTTCGAGCGCCTAGCAAGGTGGATATCATTACAACATACCTTGTACTGAATAGATGAGAATACAAGATAAAATCTTACACTCACCACAAGCTACAACATGAATACAACAATTCATCAATACATAGCAATCATCATACAGAAGAGTAGGATCCTACTACGGATGAAATCAAACGAAAAAGAAGAACAACATCCACCCCACTAATCCTAGGCTCCCCGACCCGGAACCTAATCCCTTGATCGAAGAAGAAGCAGAACTCCAAAAGCAATCAAGCATTGCTCTCCATGTCAGATCATCGCATTACCTGTACCTGCAACTGTTGTTGTAGTAATCTGTGAGCCACGAGGACTCAGGAATCCCATTACCATGGGTATCAAGACTAGCAAAGCTTAATGGGTATGGGATGGATAAGTGGTGAGGTTGCAGCAAGCGACTAAGCATTGTATGGAGGCTAACTTACGAGTATAAGAATAAGATGAGAAACTATGCAATGGTCGCAAACTGTCACATCCCTAGCTTCTGGTAATGCACTAGGCTAGACCTCTTGTGAGCATCATGTTTTATTTCAAATGAAATTTGAATTGAGGATTTTTCAAAGCCTCAGAAACCTCTAAAAATAACCAACAATTAAATCTTCTCAAAATGTGTCCAAAAAAAATGTGCCTGTTATTCCATGGAAATATTGGTGAGAGGTAAAATTTAAACCAATATTTTTGGAGTCACAGAGATAATTATTTTGGTCATTTGATTTAATCCAATAACTATTTGCTTTGGATTTATATTTAATATATATTAAATATGACTCCAATAATTCTGGAAGTTTGTGAGTGGCTTTGTAAATATTTTAGCAAGCCACATAAAAATCTACAGAATTTATTTAAATGATTTAGTTGCTAAACTAAATCAAAACAAACTACAGAAAATAGAAAAACAGAAGAAAAAAATAAAAAGGACAGAGCTTACCTGGCCTCACCGTGCAACCCACCAGAGCTGGCCCAGCTCCATCCAGCCGGCCCAGCCCACCTCCTCCCCCTTGTCATCTTCCTCCCCTCGCACCGAAGCAGCTCGGTGGCGAGCGCCGATGCCGCCTCGGCCACCTCCTGCTTCCACCGAGTCGTTCCCGAGCCTCCCCCTCACGCCTCGTGTCCCCTCGCCCTCTTCCTCCCTCGCTGCTTCCTCTCTCGTCCCCAAACACTCTCCCCCTCCTCTGTTCCCCTCCCCGAACGGAGCCGCCGCCACCGACGAGAGCCACCGTGGCCACCGCCTTCCCCTCGCCTCTCCGACGCGCCCCCGAGCTCCGCCGCGACGTTCCCGTCCCTACCACGGAGCCACAAGACGCCGGACGCCCTGGAGCACCGTCACCGACGCCATCCTCTTCCTCTGCACCGACGGCCGTTGTCGCTTGATTCGCCGGCCACAGAGCGTCCCCGGCCTCGCCCTCGCGCTCGTTGGACTCGCGGTGAGCCACTGAACCGTTCCCCTCTTCTTCCCATGCCGTTGGGCCGCTCTAGCCATTGCTTCCGCCGGAGCCGAGATGCTCCGCCGCACGGACTCGTCGCCGGCGAAATCCCGGTGACCATTTGGTCACGGGCGTGCACCGTTGCGCTAGCCGTGACCCGTAGAGCCCCTCCAGCGCCTCAGCTCCCTCGTTTGTGAGCTGCAGCGCCAGTCCCGCGAACCCCCGAGCTCCGGCCGCCGCCTCGGGCTTCATTCCGGCGAACCCCGGCCACCCCACGCCCTCTCGTTGGCCCCCCTAGTTGCGCATGGGCACGGGCTACCTTCTGGTGCCCTTCGCGCGTCCAGCCGTCGCCCGTAGCGCAACCCCGGTGAAGTTCCGCCGCGTTCCGGGTCGCCGCCGGTCGAACTCCGGTGGCCAGTGACGTGGCTGGCTTAATTAACCACTAACCACCGCTTTGTGACACTGACAGCAGGGCCCCACCTGCTAATTAATCATAGATTAGTTTCTGTTTAGTTTTTAACTAATCCAGTGGCCCCACCCGTCAGCATTGACTCTGCTGACGTGGCCGTTGACCTGGCCCCACCTGTCAACGACACTAGTCAGCACTGTGTCACTGACCAGTGGACCCCACTGGTCAGGTTTGACCTGAACCTGCTCTGTTGACCTGATGACGTCAAGGTGATGTCATGCTGACGCATTAAATGATTTTCTGGATTTAAAATAATCAGATAATTCCAGAAATTTGTAAAAACTTCAATAAATCATAGAAAATTAACCGTAACTCCAAATTAAATATTTTATATATGAAAAATTATCAGAAAAATTCAAGGAATCCATCTGTACCATTTTCATGCATGTTAGAACAACTTATAGCTGCTGTTTAGCACAAATGATATAAAGGGCATTTATTTAATCACATATGGAGTTTGAATTTGAATCTTGTATTCAAACCAACTTCATTTAATCTGTTGCTAGTTGCATTAGCTCAAAACACATTCATTTTGCCATGTCATGATCATGCATCATATTGTGCATTGCATTGATTGTGTTCCCTTCTGTGTTGCCGGTATTTGTCCCCTCTCGATAGACGTGATACCGATGATGTGATCGTTGACACTGATGAAGACTCAATGTTATCTTCAGAAGTGCCAGGCAAGCAAAACCCCCTTGTTCATTCCGATACAATCCTACTCTCTCGCTCCTGCTCTCTTTTAATGCATTAGGACAACACCGATTCATCTGTTATTTGCTGCGGTAGCTGAACCCCTTTATCCTCTGCATGACCTGTCATTGCCACAGTAAATAGATGAAACCCACTAGCATGAGTAGGAGTTGTTTGAGCCCTGTTGTGCCTACTCATTCATGTTTGTTTGTCATGCCTGCTACTGCTTAGAGTTGAGTCAGGTCTGATTCATCGGGGATGAATCAGAGGCGTGTGAACATGTCCTACTGTGTGTGAGCTAAGTGTGTGAACACGATTTGGTAAAGGTAGCGGTGAGAGGCCATGTAGGAGTACATGGTGGGTTGTCTCATTGTAGCCGTCCTCAGGAACTGAGTTCTGTGTTTGTGATCCATGATTCAGCTACTACCATACATTGGGCCCTGAAATATGACCCCGCTCGACTTCTTATTCACCCTTGTCCTCTGTCCAGGAGTTGCAAGTAGTTTCTGGTGTTTGTAGTATGCTGGAGGCCGTGGACAGCGCTGACCGTAGGGGTGGGCTGTGATGCAGTAGGCACGTGGCCGGGTAAACCGGGCGCCCGTTTGGTGTCACGGAACCCTGTTCACATCGTTTGGGGCTGTGAGCGAAACTCCGGCCGGATATCCTCATGGATGGAACCCGAATAGGCGATAAACCTGGACTAGAGACTTGAGTGTTTAGGTAGGTCGTGGTCTACACCCACGTCGGCTTTCGCTTGAAGTCTGTCGAGCACATGTCGTGTGCAGACGCTAAGTGGTGGAAACATGTATGAAGAAGTACACCCCTGCAGGGTTATCATCATCTATTCGAATAGCCGTGTCCGCGGAAAAGGACTTCTGGGTTGCTTATATCAGTTCATAGACAAGTGAAAGTGGATACTCTAAAATACGCAAGATAAGCGTGAGTGCTATGGATGGCGTTCTCGTAGGGAGACGGGAGCGATTCCATAGTGGTGTATTGATATGGTGAATATGTGGACTCGTGTGCGCCACCTCAAAAGAGTTACTTGCAGTCGTAGTTCAGGATAGCCACCGAGTCAAAGCTGGCTTGCTGCAGTTAAACCCCACCATCCCCTTTGTTGATAATGAAGCATATGTAGTTAGTTCTGATGTAAGTCTTGCTGGGTACATTTGCACTCACGTTTGCCTATTTATGTTTTTGCAGAGAGACTTCGGTCTCGCTAGTAGTTCCGCGTGGACTTCGACGTTTAGCTTGTTACCTCAGCTACGATCTTGTGCCCTCGGCAGGATCTGGTAGATAGTCAGGCTTCTCAGCCTTTTTCATTTATAGATGTCTGTACTCAGACATGATAGCTTCCGCTTGTGCTTTGACTTGTATGCTCTTATTGTTGGGTCATGAGACCCATGTTTGTAATATCTCGCTCCTCGGAGCCTATTGATTAAAATACTTGAGTTATAGAGTCATGTTGTGATGCCATGTTGTATTTGCACATATCGAGCATATTGTGTGTATGTTATTGAAATGCTTGATATGTGTGGGATCTGACCATCTAGTTGTTTATCTTTAGTAGCCTCTCTTACGGGGAAATGTCTCCTAGTGTTTCCACCGAGCCATGGTAGCTTGCTACTGCTCCGGAACACTTAGGCTGGCCGGCATGTGTCCTTCTTTGTTCCTGTGTCTGTCCCTTCGGGGAAATGTCACGCGATGAATACCGGAGTCCTGTTAGCCCGCTACAGCCCGGTTCACCGGAGTCCTGCTAGCCCAGTGCTACAGCCTGGATTCACTCGCTGATGACCGACACGTTCGATGCTGGGTCATGGATGCCTGTCCCTGTAAGTCTGTGCCACTTTGGGTTTACGACTAGCCATGTCAGCCCGGGCTCCTTATCATATGGATGCTAGCGGCACTATCATATACGTGTGCCAAAAGGCGCAAACGGTCCCGGGCAAAGGTAAGGCGACACCCGTGGGAATACCGTGCGTGAGGCCGCAAAGTGATATGAGGTGTTACATGCTAGATCGATGTGGCATTGAGTCGGGGTCCTGACAGCGTTGGTATCAGAGCTTGACTGCCTGTAGGATTACCAAGCCAAACTGGTCGAACTTGAGTCTAGAAATTCTTTAGTTATATAAGGGAATTGATTGTGGGATGGAACGTAAGGCTCTTTTTACTCCTTATACCTTATGCCTTCTGATCTGAGTCATCTTATCTTTTCTACGGGGATTAAGAACTAGGCTTTCTCTTCTTTCCATCAGGATCACGTGTTATTAATCCGTAGACTTATAGAATTGTTGGACTTAAGCCTCGTTTCAGTTCCTATTACTTCTGTATGTTAATTGTTGATCTCGGAACCTTGATATTGTGCTTTTGAGTGGTTATGCCATCATTTTGTGAATGTCTCAAATCTTTTCTGAGCATTTACAGCCGTTATGCTGTCCGAGCCATCCCAGGTTTCTAAGTAGTCTGATGCATTTGCAAAATCCCTTCCTCCCGTTCCGATGTTCCTTTGGGCCAGATTAACCACACTAATCGGTGAGTTGAGGTAAATTATTGCCTTGACATATATGTTGGAGCTATTATTATGACCCTAGGTGTCTCAGGGGATCATCTAGTAGCCTAGCCATGATTTATGTTCCAGCGTGATGACTCTGGCCGTCATTATCGAAAGCATCCCGTGATGCCATTTAGTTAGTAGGTATTCTATTCCTTGGGTTTTGAACCCGAGATTCACCCTACTTACCTCGTGTTGATAGTGTTGCTAGTTCCTTTAGGATATTAGTAACCTTTGCGATAGTCCTTGAAGTCCGTGGTATCTTCTTCTTCCAAATACCATGAACTACTTATGGCAGAAGTTCCTCGTTGAACTGAAATATCACAACAAGATTATTCTTGAGGAGTTCTCCATTTATATATTGTGGCTCTGCCAGCTCAACCTTTCTGCATGGGTTATCCGAAAGAATTATGTTGAACTTTGTTCGGCATACCAACCCATGTATCCACAACTCAGAAAGTTATATGTTCCTTTGAGTTGTCCCTCTTTAGTTGTCTACTGACCTTCGTCTATCAATTGATAGTCAAGAGTATGCATGCATTCGTTTATCGATGCCTATTACCCTTGTGGTCCATCAAGCCATTCTGTCCTGAATGACTTGGAGAAACAAACTCCAGTACCTCTTCCATATCCAGGATTGGGTCAAAGAAGTTGTGCTCTGCAGATCAAATTGCTAACCCAGCTTTTGCTCTGTTCTACCTTGGAGTATTACATATTTTATATCGAGATTGTTATAAGAATTGCACACCATCCTATGTACTCTTGGTACAGTGATACTTCTTGCCATCATTGTTCATTCCTCGGTTCCTGTGTTATTGTAACCGGAATGCCGACAAATGAATCATGGCGTGTGAAATCAATACCCCTAGCAACCTTGTTGCTGGGTAGTTAAAGGACAATAATTTCATTCTTAGTGTGTTGGTTATTGAATCATCATTCTAAGATTGATCGTGCTACCTAGTCCATTCTCCTGGTTCACTCCTCGATCGATGAGTTAGGATCATTTCAAATCTTTGCTCTATTGATCATATCGTCTTGCCCTGAAAAGCGAGATTGTTCTCGAGCTTAGTAACATACCGGTGGTTCGTGATTTTCTGAATATCTTCTCAGAAGTATTACCAGGTTGTCACCTGACCGCTGTGTTGAACTCGTGATCAAGTTGGTTTCTTGTGAACCACCCTTCTCCAAGAATCTGTGTTGGATATCCCTGAGCTAGTTGGTTAAGCTAGACAACAACTTGGAGAGTTGGAAGGTAAAAGCTTGCCTGACTTAGTTCGTTCCAAAGGGGTATTCTTGTGTAGTATGTGTTGACGAAAGATGATATCTTCCTCGATTGGTTCCTGTGATCAGTTGCTGGACCTATCATTTTTATCTAACCTTTGATTGGAGTATGGGCTATCATCCAATCAGACCAGAACCAATGATATTCGTAATGTTGTCTTACTCGTGGTTGATCCCTCGAGCATACACCATTATATCTTTCGGGTCTGACCAATGCTATCACTTGTTCACTTAACTATGGAATTCCTTTTAAAATGAAACCCAGATGAATTGTTGTTGCGCCCATTGACAACATCCTTATCTCCTCCATGATTTTGTTGGACAATAAGTTAGTGTTGGAAACTTTTGAAAGCATTCTTCATGCTAGCTCATGAAGCATGTCGGTTGTAAGGAGTGACTTCCTCTTATACACGTGCATTTGGTGAAAGTTGCCGCCGTGAATTTGAGGAAGATTGTTTTGTTTCCTTTGGAATCATCCCAAATCAGTCATGCACACGTGCGAAGTATTCTGTAGTCTGGAGACTTGCAACCTTCATTCTATATGTGTCCCTAGCACACTAAGCCACTGATTGACTTGTTCAAGGAAAAGAAGTCTATGCTTGGGATCTAATCCATGGACTTGCGTAAAGACTTCGATATCCTCGATTATGGTTCCCCTTCCTGAACTCGGTAGTGTTTTATTATAAGACTACTTTGTGGTCATGCTTGTCTGGGACAGCGTGTTCACATGTGTGTAGCAGAACCAGCTCATGTTTTGGAGCTTACTATCGTAGTTCATTCCCCGAGAATCTCGCAACGTCATCTCGTCGATTTGTGTTGCAAACTTTCATTTTTCTTCCTAGACTCGATGAGTCTGGAATATTCTGACACCAACCAGATCTGAATCTCAGGCAGATGTGATGGTTGGAACATTTCCCAAGAAATATAATATTGGTCTCACGATAACTGGTAAAGTGGATGTCGTGGCCAACACACCCCGCCGGGAGACCTAATATTGTAGTATCTTGATTGGAGAAGTTGGCCACCTTCGCATAAGGATTTCGTAGGAATTACCTCCGTAACTGTTCCTTATGGATTCTTGTGCTCCCGAAGTCCGACCTTTACTTGATGTTCTAGATATCAAACCATATCTATGTATGGGTTACACTAGCACATCAAGAAGAACATTAGAAGCGGAGTGCTAAATGTCTCTCGGTCGATCATCCAGATTTTGTTTCCTTGGCCTCGCTAGGGTGAAGTCTGAGAAGGTGTTATCTTCCTTTGCGTCTGCATCATCCATCTTTAGCCATCATGGTAGTAAGTTGTGTTACCGGACCTTTGACACGGATGTTGGTAAAACCTTGATGGATATGGAATTGCTCAAGTTCTTGAGAGCACGCACAAGCGCTACGTGTTATCATCGGCTCTAACTAGGATTCCTTCCGTTTCCCCGGCAATGCTATGACCTTTCAAACAGTGAATTTACTCTCTATTGCTGGGTTCTTCCCCAGTTACCAGAATCATTCCCAGCATTTGCATTTTGTTCCTAGCTTGCACCGCCAATGTGCCATTCTACCATGGGTCTCTTCCACCTCCGGTGATAAGCAAATTCATCCATTACGTTGTCTTCAACAAGGTAATCCACATCATCCAATTCCGAGTATGCCATTCTACCGACCCCCTCCAAATGATCGCTTGTGATTACCTTAGGCTGGTATAAAGAGTTTCAATGATCTTTGAATCAAAGGTAATTCTTTTTGCCACTTAAGGGGATAATCTACGAATCACCCTCCTTCAGGATGTTTCGTCGTGGTATCATGGCAACTCAACTCCTCGCTACGTGGACAATCGTTTACCACCTTCTTAGGTGTGGAATCGTTGTCTACCTAGTGAACCTTCGTCATCCGTTTCTTCCCCCCCCCTCTTGATGTGTATCTCGTGTCTCAACCGAGAGATGGTTCTATGTCTCATTCCGTGAGTTAATCCTGAGTTGTTCGACCTTCGAGAAGACCGATCCTTCTAGAGTTTTCCTTTCCTCTTCTTTTCATGATTAGCTGGAGTTCTCAGAGCAAGACGACAAGACAAAGATGGTGTTCGAATCAACGTTCCTATGAAGTGCACCCTGGATCGTGAAGATTATACTAGTCCGTGTTACCCTTCACCTTACCCTACGCTTGAATCTCGAGACGAGATTCTTGTTTAGTGGGGGTGAGTTGTCACATCCCTAGCTTCTGGTAATGCACTAGGCTAGACCTCTTGTGAGCATCATGTTTTATTTCAAATGAAATTTGAATTGAGGATTTTTCAAAGCCTCAGAAACCTCTAAAAATAACCAACAATTAAATCTTCTCAAAATGTGTCCAAAAAACATGTGCCTGTTATTCCATGGAAATATTGGTGAGAGGTAAAATTTAAACCAATATTTTTGGAGTCACAGAGATAATTATTTTGGTCATTTGATTTAATCCAATAACTATTTGCTTTGGATTTATATTTAATATATATTAAATATGACTCCAATAATTCTGGAAGTTTGTGAGTGGCTTTGTAAATATTTTAGCAAGCCACATAAAAATCTACAGAATTTATTTAAATGATTTAGTTGCTAAACTAAATCAAAACAAACTACAGAAAATAGAAAAACAGAAGAAAAAAATAAAAAGGACAGAGCTTACCTGGCCTCACCGTGCAGCCCACCAGAGCTGGCCCAGCTCCATCCAGCCGGCCCAGCCCACCTCCTCCCCCTTGTCATCTTCCTCCCCTCGCACCGAAGCAGCTCGGTGGCGAGCGCCGATGCCGCCTCGGCCACCTCCTGCTTCCACCGAGTCGTTCCCGAGCCTCCCCCTCACGCCTCGTGTCCCCTCGCCCCTCTTCCTCCCTTGCTGCTTCCTCTCTCGTCCCCAAACACTCTCCCCCTCCTCTGTTCCCCTCCCCGAACGGAGCCGCCGCCACCGACGAGAGCCACCGCGGCCACCGCCTTCCCCTCGCCTCTCCGACGCGCCCCCGAGCTCCGCCGCGACGTTCCCGTCCCTACCACGGAGCCACAAGACGCCGGACGCCCTGGAGCGCCGTCACCGACGCCATCCTCTTCCTCTGCACCGACGGCTGTTGTCGCTTGATTCGCCGGCCAGAGAGCGTCCCCGGCCTCGCCCTCGCGCTCGTTGGACTCGCGGTGAGCCACAAAACCGTTCCCCTCTTCTTCCCATGCCGTTGGGCCGCTCTAGCCATTGCTTCCGCCGGAGCCGAGACGCTCCGCCGCACGGACTCGTCGCCGGCAAAATCCCGGTGACCATTTGGTCACGGGCGTGCACCGTTGCGCTAGCCGTGACCCGTAGAGGCCCTCCAGCGCCTCAGCTCCCTCGTTTGTGAGCTGCAGCGCCAGTCCCGCGAACCCCCGAGCTCCGGCCGCCGCCTCGGGCTTCATTCCGGCGAACCCCGGCCACCCCACACCCTCTCGTTGGCCCCCCTAGTTGCGCACGGGCATGGGCTACCTTCTGGTGCCCTTCGTGCGTCCAGCCGTCGCCCGTAGCGCAACCCCGGTGAACTTCCGCCGCGTTCTGGGTCGCCGCCGGTCGAACTCCGGTGGCCAGTGACGTGGCTGGCTTAATTAACCACTAACCACCGCTTTGTGACACTGACAGCAGGGCCCCACCTGCTAATTAATCATAGATTAGTTTCTGTTTAGTTTTTAACTAATCCAGTGGCCCCACCCGTCAGCATTGACTCTGCTGACGTGGCCGTTGACCTGGCCCCACCTGTCAATGACACTAGTCAGCACTGTGTCACTGACCAGTGGACCCCACTGGTCAGGTTTGACCCGAACCTGCTCTGTTGACCTGATGACGTCAAGGTGATGTCATGCTGACGCATTAAATGATTTTCTGGATTTAAAATAATCAGATAATTCCAGAAATTTGTAAAAACTTCAATAAATCATAGAAAATTAACCGTAACTCCAAATTAAATATTTTATATATGAAAAATTATCAGAAAAATTCAAGGAATCCATCTGTACCATTTTCATGCATGTTAGAACAACTTATAGCTGCTGTTTAGCACAAATGATATAAAGGGCATTTATTTAATCACATATGGAGTTTGAATTTGAATCTTGTATTCAAACCAACTTCATTTAATCTGTTGCTAGTTGCATTAGCTCAAAACACATTCATTTTGCCATGTCATGATCATGCATCATATTGTGCATTGCATTGATTGTGTTCCCTTCTGTGTTGCCGGTATTTGTCCCCTCTCGATAGACGTGATACCGATGATGTGATCGTTGACACTGATGAAGACTCAATGTTATCTTCAGAAGTGCCAGGCAAGCAAAACCCCCTTGTTCATTCCGATACAATCCTACTCTCTCGCTCCTGCTCTCTTTTAATGCATTAGGACAACACTGATTCATCTGTTATTTGCTGCGGTAGCTGAACCCCTTTATCCTCTGCATGACCTGTCATTGCCACAGTAAATAGATGAAACCCACTAGCATGAGTAGGAGTTGTTTGAGCCCTGTTGTGCCTACTCATTCATGTTTGTTTGTCATGCCTGCTACTGCTTAGAGTTGAGTCAGGTCTGATTCATCGGGGATGAATCAGAGGCGTGTGAACATGTCCTACTGTGTGTGAGCTAAGTGTGTGAACACGATTTGGTAAAGGTAGCGGTGAGAGGCCATGTAGGAGTACATGGTGGGTTGTCTCATTGTAGCCGTCCTCAGGAACTGAGTTCTGTGTTTGTGATCCATGATTCAGCTACTACCATACATTGGGTCCTGAAAAATGACCCCGCTCGACTTCTTATTCACCCTTGTCCTCTGTCCAGGAGTTGCAAGTAGTTTCTGGTGTTTGTAGTATGCTGGAGGTTGTGGACAGCGTTGACCGTAGGGGTGGGCTGTGATGCAGTAGGCACGTGGCCGGGTAAACCGGGCGCCCGTTTGGTGTCACGGAACCCTGTTCACATTGTTTGGGGCTGTGAGCGAAACTCCGGCCGGATCTCCTCATGGATGGAACCCGAATAGGCGATAAACCTGGACTAGAGACTTGAGTGTTTAGGTAGGTCCTGGTCTACACCCACGTCGGCTTTCGCTTGAAGTCTGCCGAGCACATGTCGTGTGCAGACGCTAAGTGGTGGAAACATGTATGAAGAAGTACACCCCTGCAGGGTTATCATCATCTATTCGAATAGCCGTGTCCGCGGAAAAGGACTTCTGGGTTGCTTATATCAGTTCATAGACAAGTGAAAGTGGATACTCTAAAATACGCAAGATAAGCGTGAGTGCTATGGATGGCGTTCTCGTAGGGAGACGGGAGCGATTCCATAGTGGTGTATTGATATGGTGAATATGTGGACTCGTGTGCGCCACCTCAAAAGAGTTACTTGCAGTCGTAGTTCAGGATAGCCACCGAGTCAAAGCTGGCTTGCTGCAGTTAAACCCCACCATCCCCTTTGTTGATAATGAAGCATATGTAGTTAGTTCTAATGTAAGTCTTGCTGGGTACATTTGTACTCACGTTTGCCTATTTATGTTTTTGCAGAGAGACTTCGGTCTCGCTAGTAGTTCCGCGTGGACTTCGACGTTTAGCTTGTTACCTCAGCTACGATCTTGTGCCCTCGGCAGGATCTGGTAGATAGTCAGGCTTCTCAGCCTTTTTCATTTATAGATGTCTGTACTCAGACATGATAGCTTCCGCTTGTGCTTTGACTTGTATGCTCTGATTGTTGGGTCATGAGACCCATGTTTGTAATATCTCGCTCCTCGGAGCCTATTGATTAAAATACTTGAGTTATAGAGTCATGTTGTGATGCCATGTTGTATTTGCACATATCGAGCATATTGTGTGTATGTTATTGAAATGCTTGATATGTGTGGGATCTGACCATCTAGTTGTTTATCTTTAGTAGCCTCTCTTACGGGGAAATGTCTCCTAGTGTTTCCATCGAGCCATGGTAGCTTGCTACTGCTCCGGAACACTTAGGCTGGCCGGCATGTGTCCTTCTTCGTTCCTGTGTCTGTCCCTTCGGGGAAATGTCACGCGATGAATACCGGAGTCCTGTTAGCCCGCTACAGCCCGGTTCACCGGAGTCCTGCTAGCCCAGTGCTACAACCTGGATTCACTCGCTGATGACCGACACGTTCGATGCTGGGTCATGGATGCCTATCCCTGTAAGTCTGTGCCACTTTGGGTTTACGACTAGCCATGTCAGCCCGGGCTCCTTATCATATGGATGCTAGCGACACTATCATATACGTGTGCCAAAAGGCGCAAACGGTCCCGGGCAAAGGTAAGGCGACACCCGTGGGAATACCGTGCGTGAGGCCGCAAAGTGATATGAGGTGTTACATGCTAGATCGATGTGGCATTGAGTCGGGGTCCTGACACAAACTAGTAATGATCAAGAAGTGATCCTGAACTACTTACATTCAAACATAACCCCACCATGTTCTCCTTGCGAACTCATTCGAAAATAGACCGTCACGGTTACGCACACGATTGGTGTATTTTAATTCGAATCTGGTGACAAATTCTCTACAACCGGATATTAAAAATTCACATTTGCCACATAACTACGGGCACGTTTCTCGAAAGTTTAAACCCTGCAGGGGTGTCCCATCTTAGCCCATGACAAGCTCACAATCCACAGAGACAATCCTCCATCTTGGGACCCTCCGATCAGACTCGAAATCTCGGTGCACAAGACAGTTCGATAATGGTAAAACAAAACCAGCAAGACCTCCCGACGTGCCGACACCCTGATAGTATCCGCGCATATCTCGTCTCGGGCCACGATCGGATGGGTCAAGCTATGAGTAAAACTAGCCCTCGAGTTTCCCCAAGGTGGCCCCACAGGCTACCCATTTGGGACCAACACCATTAGCACTAGCCCCCTGTATTATATTGAAAAGAATCCTCGGGGACGCGACCCCCTATGCCAAATAATTAATTATCAGGTTTATTATGTTGGGAAATGTTAAAACCAATGTTGGGCCTTGCTGGAAGAGTTTTATTCAAAGCAAACTCTCAACAGGGGCCCATAAACCCTCATCGTGTTAGAGATGCAAAATCAAGGAACATAACACCGGTATGACGGAAACTAAGGTGGTAAGAGTGGAACAAAACACCAGGCAAAAGGCCGAGCCTTCCACCCTTTACCAAGTGTATAGATGCATTAATTAAATAAGAGATATTGTGATATGCCAAGATATCCATGTCCCAACATGGAACAAACTGCTACGGCACCTACAACTAGCAATGCTATAAGAGGGGCTGAGTAAAGCGGTAACATAGCCAAACAAAGATTGTTGGGATGGTGGAAAAGGTTAGAGGCTATCATGGCAATTTGGGAGGCTTGATAAACAAGTGGTAGGTAGCGCGACATAGCGATAGCATTGAGACAACTAGCAAAGCAAAGATAGTAGTGGTATCCATGGTAACGGTCATCTTCCCTGAAATCCCGCAAGGAAGAAGACCAGATCCATGAAGTAGATGAACCAACATAGTCGAACATCCTCATAGTCGCAACGAAACCGAAACTAACAGAAGAAGCACAACCGGAAAGAAGCAAACATCATGGTAAACAACCACCACATGAACATGGCATGATGCACAACCAAGTATGATGCATGTCCAGTTTAATGATGCATGGCATGACAAAGTGCAACAAACCATACTACAAGTTAAGTGGAGGTCAATATGCAACGGGTTGCATATTGGAGAAACACCACATTCATTTATTTAGTTCTCTCCTGTTTATATACCTAACAATTTTAAATGTTCTTAACATGGCAAGAGGTGAAGCATGAGTAAACTATATATCTAGACAAGTTTAAATGAGGCTGGAAACAATAAACAACAATTCTGGAAAATCCCCATGTGCATATTTTGAATTTGGTACTGTTCTGCCCTATACACAATTTTAGATTTGTTAAACAGGAAGATAAATTGCACCATGTTAATCTATGCATTTTTACCCCATTTACATATAAAGTTTATTTAATTCGGAGCTACGTTTAATTAGTTATGAAATAAACCATTTTAACATGTCATTTAGCAAATTGAATGCAAACATCATTTTAAACATTTTAAACATGGATGAAAGTTGCATATTATGAAACTAGATGAAATTCTAAGCATTTTACATGTTTAAATCATTTTAATCTAATGCACGGTTTTTGAGTTATTATATGCATGAACAATGAGGGCTTTTCTGTAAAAACCATAGTTCGCCAAACAATGCTAAAATCGCAGACATGAAAAAAACACTACGCGGGCCAAAACTATTGGGCAGAGTGGGCTGCTCACCATGGGCCAAGGCCCAGTCGGTGGAGAGGCTTGGGGCAGGCAGAGCCAGCTGGGCCGAGGCGAGGCCGGCCCAGGCACGTGCGGTCGCGGTCGTCGTTCTGTATGTGGTCAAGGCAGGCGATGGCTCGCTACTCCACGAGCAGCGAGACGAAGCAGGGGCGACGCGATGCAGGGGACTTGGCGCGCGGCGTAGAATCTTGGCGGACGGCGGCGAGCGGCGCTGGGCATCCGGATCCACTAGATCAAGACAGGGCGAGGGCATCGCCATGGATGAAGTGGTCATGCTCCTTCTTTTTCAAAAGAAAAGAGGGGAGAGGAGGGGAGGTTAGAGGGCATAAGAGAGAGAATCAATGGGAGCGTCGCGGTGGGGTCTCATGGGCGAGGGGTGTTGGCTACCAGCGGGCAAAGCAGTAGAGCAGCAGCTGTAGAAGACGGCGAAGGGACCTCGAGGCCGAGCTCAGGTCATGGTGGTTCTTGTCCAAGAAAGAGAGAGCCCTGAGAGAGAGGTGAATACAGAGGGAGGAGGAAGAACGAGGGAAGGAGGCGGGGCATGGCATTGGACCTGTGGCCACCGGTGGTGACGCTTGCAGGGAGGTCCAGCGACCCGGGGAACGGATCCAGGCGGCGAGGATGGCCTCAGGCGAGGAGGCGCTCGATGCAGGAGGCGCACGGGGCCGAGGGGTTCGGGTGGCTGCGGCTGGATGGGTGGTGTCGGGACCCCGATTCTAAGTCACACCGATCTAGCATGTAACACCTCATATCACTTTGCGGCCTCACGCACGGTATTCCCACGGGTGTCGCCTTACCATGGCCCGGGACCGTTTGCGCCTTTTGGCTCACGTATATGATAGTGTCGCTAGCATCCATATGACAGAGAACACGGGCCAACATGACTAGTCTTGAACCCAAAGCTGCACTAACTTACAGGGACAGGCATACATGAAACAACATCGAGCATGTCGGTCAACAGCGTGTGAATCCGGGCTGTAGCAACTGGGCTAACAGGACTCCGGGAACCCGAGCTGTAGCAGGCTAGGCAGGACTCCGGATGTCACCACGTGACATTTCCTCGAAGGGACAGACATAGGAATGAAGTGAATCACATGCCGGCCAGTGTAAGTGTTCCGGAGCAGTAGTGCTGGGCTAGCAGGACTCCGGGTAAACCGGGCTATAGCGGACTACCATGGCTCGGTGGAAGCACTAGACTACATGTCCCCATAAGAGAGGCTACCAAGGATAGACAACTAGGTTTTCGGATCCCACACATAGCAATAGACGTTACACGTACGCATAACATGCAAGTATGTGCTGTACAAGATGGCATCACAACATAACGCAAACTCATATAGATAAAGGCCCAGAAGAGCCACATAGCATTAAATACAAACATGGGTCACATGACCCATCATTCAGAGCATACAAGCAACGGAAGCATTACATGTCTGAGTACAGACAACTACAAAAGGAAAAGGCTGAGAAGCCTGACTAACTACAAGTCCCTCCCAAGGTACAAGATCGTAGCTGAGGTAACAAGCTACTCGTCGAAGTCCAAGCGGTACTACTAGTGAGACAGATGTCTCACCTGCAAAAGATGAATAAAGCAAACGTGAGTACAAAGGTACTCAGCAAGACTTACAACAGATCCTATCATACATGCATTAGTATCAAGAAGGCAAAGTGGGGTTTAGTTGCAGCAAGCTAGCTTTGACTCAGTGGCTATCCTATTCTACGACAACGAGAAACTTCTTTGAGGTGAGGCAGCGCACACGAGTCCACTAATCACCACATCAATACACTACTATGGATTCATCCCCGTCTTCCTACGAGAAGGCCATCCATAGCACTCACACTTGTCTTGAGCATTTTAGAGTATCCACTTTAAGTTGTCTATGTACCACGTAAGCATCCAAGAAGTCCATAATCGAGGACACGGCTATTCGAATAGATCATGATAACCCTGCAGGGGTGTACTTCTTCACACACGCTCTCACCACTTATCACCATGTACACGTCATGTACCTCGGCAACCTTCAAGCGGAAGCCTAGCGAGGGTGTCGGCCACGACCTGACTAACCACACAAGTCTCTCATCTAGGTTTATCGCCTATTCGGGTTCCATCCGCAAGGAGATCCGGCCAGGGTGTCGCTCACGGCCCCAAACAATGTGAGCAGGGTTCCCAAGCCCACCATCCGGGTGCCACTTGGTACACCGTGCCACTGTGCCTAGTCTGTCCCAAGCCCACCTGGTCGGGTGCCACTTGGTAGACTACTAACACTACCTACAAACACGAGAAACTATTTGCAACTCCTTGATAGGGATCAAGTTGGTTAATAAGTCGAGAGGGGCACTTAAGCATTCCAATGTGTGGTAGTAGCTAGTCATTGGACAACATACACGGAACTCAGTGCTTAAGGACGGTTCCAATGAGACAACCCACCATGTACTCCTACATGGCCTCTCACCGCTACCTTTACCAAATCGTGTTGACACACTTAACTCTCAACATCAGAACATAGCACCGCACTCCAATTCATTCCCAATGAATCAGACCTGACACAACTCTAAGAAATAGCAGGCATGGCATGGTAGGAACACAAGATGGCTCAATCAACTCCTACACATACTAGTGGGTTTTAACTATTTACTGTGGCAATGACAGGTCATGCAGAGGAATGGGTTCAACTACCACAGCATAAAGTAGCAGTTGAATCGTTGTTGTCCTAATGCAATAAAAGAGAAGGAGCGATAGGGTAGGATTGTATCGGAATGAACAAGGGGTTTTCTTGCCTGGTAGATCAACAGGGGGGCACTGCTCCTCAGACAGGTACTCTGGAGCACTCTCCGCAGCAAGACCTATCGAGAAGGAACGGTGTTAACAATCAATACACCATGCTATGCAACAATATGATGCATGAACATGGCATGTAGATGTGATGTTGTTTACACTAATTCAACTAGAATTCACTTGGTTGAAGTCCATTTGAACCAAGATTCAAATGCATCTCCAAAATAAGCTCTTATAAATGCCATTTATGTGTTTTCAAATATACATCATGTATAGGTTAGTTTGTCATGCATGAAAGTGGTACAGGTGGATAGATTGCAATTTTCTGATAATTTTTCATATATAAATTATTTCAATATGAGCTACGGTTGAATTTCTATGAATTTTTGAAGTTTATATCATTTTCTGGAATTTCCTGATTTAATTTAAAACCAGAAAATGATATATTGCGTCAGCACAGCGTCATGCTTACGTCAGCAGGTCAATGGTGCTGACCAAGTCAAACCTGACATGTGGGGTCCACACGTCAGTGACTCAGTTAGTTAACAAGGGGGTTTATTTAGTCTGATTAGGATTAGTGGGCGCCGGGCCCACTGGTCAGCGACTAACTAGCTAACTAACCTAGGTTAATTAGTGTTAAACTAATACTAACTAAAAATGTCAGGGGGTGGCCCACGCATCAGTGACACAAGGGGGGAAGGTCAAACCCCGATCAATCCTGGCGGCGTTCAGCCGCCGGTGAGGCAGAACGCGGCGAAGGGGCACGGGATTCGCCTTCCGGCGACCAATTGGGCGGTGGAGGCCACGGGCGAGGAGCCAGGGCTCGTCCGCGTCCTATGGGGCAAGTCGGAGAGGCAGGGACGGCCGGAGCGGAGCTCGGCTCGGCGGCCGGAGCACGGCTTCGAACGGGAACAGGCTACGGGGCACGACAGGGGCTGTGGAAGGCGTCTACGGCCTCCTGGCGTTGCGCTGAGCACGGCTATGTGCTCGGTTGGAGCTCTATGTGACAGAGGCCACGACGGCGACATGGTTGTGCGGCGGTGAGCTTCGAGCATGGCGGCGCTAGCGCTAGAGGACGTGTGGGGTGACGGGCTTCAGGGCGAAACGAAGAGGGGCTCACCCCGCGTCGTATGGAGGCGTCAGTGGGCTCAGGGGAGGCCGGACGGTGATGTGGCGTTGCAGGCGATCTCGGACGCTGGAGGTTGAAGATGATGGCGGTGGTGGCGTTGCAGTTTCTCCCAAGGCGCGTGTCTCGACGAAGAGGTAGAGGGAGAGGTGGCAGAGCTTGCAGACATGAAGAGAGGGCGAGGGGGAGGCGGTGAGCGTGACAACAGCTAGCGGCGGCGACGAAGCCATTCGGGGGGTGAGAGAGAGAGGTCCAGGGGAGGGGATGAGCATGGGGGAGAGTGGGAGAGGGTCGAGGGGAGTGCGTGGTGTCGCCTAGATGCATCTGGGATGAAGCTGGCAGGGAAGAGGTGGCCGGGGCGCGTGCTCGTGCGGGATAGCCACGCGCTCGTCCTCCTGGCGTGAGCTAGGAGATGACTGGAGCGGCCAGTTGGCTGGGCCGGCCTGCTGGGCCGCACAGTGCCAGGCCGCAGGTAAGGTCCAGGTAAGCGTTTTCCTTTTTGTTTTCTTTTCTATTTTTATGACATTTGTTTGGTTTAATAAAAATACTAAACCATTTTATTTTCTTATGCCAATTTTTGTAGGGGCCAGTGGTATTATTCCAGAGCTCCTCAACTACTAGCATAATTTTTGGACAATATTATATATATATAACAATATATATCCAAAGCAAATAATTACTGCATTAATTCCAAACACCCAAAATAAATACTTATGAGCTCCTGAAAATGTTGGTTTGATTTTTATCTCTGTCCAACATTTTCAAAGAGCAACATGAGCATTTTCTTGGACCTTTTTGGAACAATTTTTTTATTTGGGTCATTTCCAGAATGATTCTGAGAGTTTCACAAATCCCCATTTCAAATTTCAATGAAATTTAAACATGATGCAAACATGAAGGCTAGCCTAGGTCGTACCAGAACTAGGGATGTGACAAGTGGATCAAGCCAAGGCTCATTCTTTGCCGTCAGCTCATTCTTTGTTGTTTGTTTTCGTCAAGCTGATGGCAAAGACCCTCTTTGCCCTCAGCTAGCTGACGGCAAAGATCTTGCTAATGGCAATGATCCTGATTCCAGTAGTGCATGAAGCTCAAAATGCCAGGGCCCAACGGAGTAATCACTATCACCAGCGACCCGGATATAGCAGTCCGTGCCGAAAACAAAACTGCATCCTTGGCCCTCGAGGCCCTATCCGAAGCCCTCGCGGCTAAAGAGTTAACCACTCTGCGTTCCACAATGGACAAAGACGATGTAATCCTCGATAAGAGGTCCAAATCCACCTCCTTCAAACCAGCAGATGAAATATGTCAGGACCCCGACTCGATGTCACATCGATCTAGCCGGTAACACCTCATATCACTTTGCGGCCTCACGCACGGTATTCCCACGGGAGTCGCCTTACCTTTGCCCGGGACCATTTGCGCCTTTTGGCTCACGTATATGATAGTGTCGCTAGCATCCATATGATAAGGAGCCCGGGCTGACATGACTAGTCGTAAACCCAAAGTGGCACAGACTTACAGGGACAGGCATCCATGACCCAGCTCCGAACGTGTCGGTCATCAGCAAATGGGTCCGGGCTATAGCACTGGGCTAGCAGGACTCCGGTAAACCGGGCTGTAGCGGGCTAACAGGACTCCGGTACTCAAAGCGTGACATTTCCCCGAAGGGACAGACACAGGAACGAAGAAGGACACATGCCGGCCAGCCTAAGTGTTCCAGAGCAGTACCAAGCTACCATGGCTCAGCGGTAACACTAGGAGACATTTCCCGGTAAGAGAGGCTACTAAAGATAAACAACTAGATAGTCAGATCCCACACATACCAAGCATTTCAATCATACACACAATATGCTCGATATGTGCAAATACAACGAAGCATCACAACATGACTCTACGACACAAGTACTTTATTTAAGGCCCAGGGAGCCATACATATCATACACAAAGGTACGGGTCTCACGACCCAACATACAAGTCATACAGTCATACAAACCAGCAGCGGAAGTACATTGTCTGAGTACAGACAACTAGTAAAATAAAAGAGGCTTGGAAAGCCTAGCTATACTACGTGGTCCATCACAAGCTCAGGGTCACCACCTGGGTCCTTAGCCTACTTGTTGATGTCAACGTCTACATAGAACCCATCAGAAGGGGTTGCAGCGTCTTCTGTAAAAATGTAGATTATAGCAACATGAGTACAAAGGTACTCAGCAAGACTTACATCAGATCCTACATACATGCATATTATCAAGAAGGGTTGGTGGAGTTATTGCAGCAAGCCAGCTTTGACTCTTGGCTAGACTATCCTACGATACTCCAACTTGAAATGGTTTTGCGCACACGAGTCCACTACTCACCACTTCAATACACTACCGAGGATCCACCTCCGTCTTCCTACGGAAGAGCCATCCTCGGCACTCACACTTATCTTGAGGCTTTTAGTAGTTTCCATTTACTTGCCTATGAACTGTATCGGCAACCAAGTAGTCCTTTACCGCGGACGCGGCTATTCGAATAGATTATGATAACCCTACAGGGGTGTACTTCTTCATACATGTTTCCACCACTTAGCGTCTGCACACGACATGTGCTCGGCAGACTTCAAACGAAAGCCGACGTGGGTGTAGACCACGACCTACCTAAACACTTAAGCCTCTAGTCCAGGTTTATCGCCTATTCAGGTTCCATCCGCAGGGAGTCCGGCCGAGGTTTCCCATACGGCCCCGAACGATGTGAACAAGGTTCCCGAGATACCTAACGGGTATTTGGTACACCCGGCCACGCACCTACCGCATCACAGCCCACCCCTACGGTCAGCGCTGTCCACGGCCTCCAGTAGGCTACAAACACCAGAAACTACTTGCAACTCCTGGACAGAGAGCTAGGGTGAATAAGAAGTCGAGCGGGGTCATATTTCAGGGCCCAATGCATGGTAGTAGCTGTATCTTAAATCACATATACAGATCTCAGTGCTTAAGGTCGGCTTCAATGAAACAACCCACCATGTACTCCTACATGGCCTCTCATCGATACCTTTACCAAATCGTGTTCACCACACCACTCTCATTACCGACATTAACATTTCACTCTAGCCCATCACCCAGATGAACCAGACCTAACACGACTCTAAGCATAGCAGGCATAGCAAGGTAGGAACAACACATACACATGGCTCAATCAACTCCTACACATGCTAGTGGGTTTCATCTAGTTACTGTGGCAATGACAGGTCATGCAGAGGAAATGGGTTCAACTACCGTAGCACACAGCAGTTTGAAACGCGTTGTCTTATTACAGTAAAAAAGAGCAGGAGCGAGAACATGGGATTGTATCGATATGATCAAATGGTTGGTTGCTTGCCTGATGGTTCGACGCACTGATACGGTTCTTCGTTAGGGTAATCACGATACTCCTCGGGGGCAGAACCTGTCGCAAAGGACATCGATACACAAGCATCACCAAACAATGTGCAACAATATGATGCATGCATGAAACATGGCAATATGAGTGTGTTGGGCTAATGCAACTAAAACCAGAAGGGTTTGAACAAATTTGAATCAAAGATTCAAATTTCAAACTCAAACATGGCCTCTTTAAGTGCTTTTCCTTGTTCTGCTTAAAACATCAATTTTAACTTGTTTGATCATGCATGAAAATAGTACAGATGGATAGATTGGATTTTTCTGATCATTTTTCATATATAATTTGTCCAATTTGGAGTTACAGAATAAAAGTTATGAATTTTTGAAGTTTAAATAATATTCTGGAATTTCCTGATTTAAATTAAATCCAGAAATTATAATTATTGCGCCAGCATGACGTCAGCATGACGTCAGTGGTCAACTGCGGCTGTCTGGGGTCAAACCTGATGTGTGGGGGCCACACGTCAGTGACAGGGGGGGTTTAACAGGTTTAAACTAATCCTAATTAGGGATTAGTGGCGCTGGGGCCCACTGGTCAGTGTCAGGGGGTTAACTAACAGTGGTTAGCACTAATCCTAATTAGCTACAGGGCTGGGCCCACCTGTCAGGGACTCAGGGGGTGTCCTGCCGTGGTCAAAGTGGGTCAAACCCACCGGCGACGTGACGCCGGCGAGGCCCGAGACGGCGGCGCGACGCGGGATCGCGCTACAGGGCACGGGCGAGGCCGTGCTTGGGCTCGTTGGAAAGCTCTTGCTCCCGCGCGTCGAACGGTGGCCGTGGCTGGGCCTGGGGTGGCCGGAGTCGACGGCGGTGAGCTCGGCTGCGGAAGCCGGAGTTCGGGTGCGGTCGGGATCGATGTTGCAGGGGGTTTGGGGAGGCGTTAGTGTGTGCTGCGTGATCCTAGTGAGGTGTGGAGCACGATAGTGTGCTCGGTTGGGTGCTACGGTGACCGTGGCCACGACGGCGACATCGCCGGCGGCGTGGAGCTCTCGGCCAAGGTGGGGCTAGGGCCTAGAGGTCGGGAGAGACCAGGGGAGAAGGGGAGAAGGGGGAAACGATCCGGGGGCTCACCGCGGAGCTGTAGGGATGGTTAGCGGGCTCGGGGACGCGCTGGAGACGACGAATTCGACGGCGATGATGGTCGGAGCCCGAAGAGGGGAACGGCGACGTGGCGGCGATGCAGGGCTTCTGGAGGACCGTGGAGCGGTGGGGAGGAAGAGGGGGTCGTGGCGGAGCTTCTGAGCTAGTCGGGGGAGCGAGGGGTGGCCGGAGACGGCTGCTGTGGCGAACGGCGGCGAGGGTGGTGTTCGGCCGTGTGAGAGAGAGAGCGAGGGAGAGGAGGGAAGAGCCGGGGGGAGAGTGAAAGAGAGCAGGGGGGAGGCGTAGCGTCGTCCAGGGCATCGAGGCGAGGAGGGGAGGGCAGGCAGGCAGGGAGAGAGGTGGCGTGGCGCGGTGGCGCGCGCGCGCCGGCCACACTCCCCTCCCTCTGTCGGGACGAAGACGACAGAGGAGGGAGATGGGCTGGGCCGGCTGCTGGCTGGGCCAGCCAGCTGGCTGGGCCGCACAGTGGAGGAGCCCAGGTAAGCTCCTCCTGTTAATTATTTTCTGTTTTCTAATTTCTGACATTTGTTTTAATTTAAATAAAATATTAAATCATTTTATTTCCTTATGCCAATTTTTGCAGGAGCTAGATATATTATTCCAGAGCTCCTTCATAAGTGGCATAATATTTGGACATATATTAATATATATAAATAATATATTTCCAAAGCAAATAATTATGCATTAATTCCAAATGCCCAAAATAAATACCTATGAGCTCTTAAAAATATTGGTTTGATTTTTATCTCTGTCCAATATTTTCAGAGAGCAACATGAGCATTTTCTTGGACCCTTTTGGAGAAATTTTTATTTGGATCATTTAAAAAAATGATTCTGAGGGTTTCACAGATCCCCATTTCAAGTTTCTGATGAAGGAGTAAACATGATGCAACACTCTAATGCATGACTAGCTAGGGTGTGACAACTCACCCCCACTCAAAAGAATCTCGTCCCGAGATTTGGGTTCCTCCGGGAAGAAGGCGGGATACTCGAGTCGAAGACGATCCTCCCTTTCCCAAGTTGCTTCATCCTCAGAATGGTGCGACCATTGAACCTTGAGAAACTTGATATTATGACGTCGGGTGGTACGTTCGGCTTGATCGAGGATACGAACGGGGTACTCTCGATATGTAAGATTATCTTGAAGATCAAGCGTTTCGTGGTCCACTTCACGGATAGGATCCGAGAAGCAACGCCTGAGTTGAGAAACGTGAAAGACATCGTGGACTCTGGAGAGGTGCGGAGGTAGTTCCAACTGGTAGGCAACTTCTCCTCGTTTGGCGAGAATGCGAAAAGGTCCAATGTAACGAGGAGCCAATTTGCCTTTGATACCGAAACGATGGGTTCCCTTCAGAGGGGTGACCCGAAGATAAGCCTTCTCGTCAACCTCGAAAGTCATAGCCTTATGTTTTCGGTCATATTGACTCTTTTGACGAGATTGGGCTGTTTTCAACTTTTCACGAACGATGCGAACTTGTTCTTCTGCTTCCTGAATCATGTCCGGGCCAAAGAATTGTCTTTCCCCGGTCTCTGACCAGTTAAGGGGTGTTCGACACCGTCGTCCATAGAGAACTTCAAAAGGGGCTTTACCCAAGCTAGATTGATAGCTGTTGTTGTAAGCGAATTCGGCAAATGGAAGGCACTTCTCCCAATCCATTCCGAAAGAGATAACAGAGGCTCGAAGCATGTCTTCTAGAATTTGGTTGACGCGTTCCACTTGACCAGTCGACTGAGGGTGGAAAGCGGTGCTAAAGGAGAGGCGGGTTCCCATAGCATTCTGAAAACTTTCCCAAAATCGAGAGGTGAAAAGACTTCCTCGATCCGAGTTGATTTCCAAAGGAACACCATGGAGGGACACTATTCGGGAGATGTATAAGTCTGCCAGCTGGCTAGCGGTTATACTCTCATGAACAGGCAAGAAATGAGCTACTTTGGAAAGACGATCGACCACGACGAAAATAGCATTATTCCCTCTCTTGGTCCTGGGAAAACCGGTAATGAAATCCATACCAATTTTATCCCATTTCCATTCAGGAATAGCTAAGGGTTGAAGGGTGCCAGCAGGCCGTTGGTGCTCTGCTTTTACACGACGACAGACGTCGCAATTAGCAATAAACTGAGCAATTTCTCTCTTCATCCTAGTCCACCAGAACCTCTGGCGTAGGTCCTGATACATCTTAGTACTACCGGGATGAATGGTGAGAGGAGATTCATGAGCTTCCTTAAGGATCAATTGCCGTAGATGCTGGTTCTTGGGAACCACTAGACGGTTCTCAAAGTACACAACACCATGATCATTTGTGGAGAAACAACTAGCACCTCCGCTAGCAATGTTCTCTTTGATTTTAGATATTCCCTTATCTCGCCTTTGGGCAGCGATGATTTGATCCGTAAGAGTAGGTTTTGCTACCAAGGTGGAAAGAAAACCTTGAGGTACAATGTGAAGGTTAAGCTTCCGAAATTCCTCATGGAGGAGCGGTTGACTTTGTTGTAACATCAGGTTGTTACAATAAGATTTACGACTTAGCGCATCAGCCATGACGTTGGCTTTCCCTGGGGTGTAGGTTATTCCTAAGTCGAAGTCTGTGATCAATTCAACCCAACGTCTTTGCCTGAGATTCAGATCCGGTTGGGTGAAGATGTACTTCAGACTTTGGTGATCGGTGAATATTTCGCAACGGTTACCGAGGAGGTAATGTCGCCAGGTCTTAAGTGCATAGACTACGGCTGCAAGCTCTAGATCATGAGTAGGATAATTCTCCTCATGTGGGTGCAATTGCCGTGAAGCGTAAGCAATTACGTGTCGATCTTGCATAAGAATGCAACCTAGTCCTTGTCGCGAGGCGTCGCAGTAGATAACAAAGTCCTTGGAAAAGTCTGGCGGTACCAGTACGGGAGCAGAGGTCAGGCGTCTTTTCAGTTCCTGAAAGCTGTGCTCACATTGTGGAGTCCATTCGAACTTCTTATCTTTCTTGAGGAGTTCGGTTAGAGGTTTAGCAACTTTGGAGAAGTTCTCGACAAAGCGACGACAATAGCTCGCTAAGCCTAGAAAACTCCGAACTTGCTTGACCGATTCAGGTGGAGTCCAATTAAGGACGGCTTGAACTCGCTCAGGATTAACAGCAATACCTTTACCAAATATTACATGACCCAGATAGGTCACTTCTGACAACCAGAATTCACATTTAGAAAATTTGGCATAAAGGCGATGCTCTCGAAGTTTCTTCAACACTAGCCTTAGATGTTCGGCATGTTCTTCCTCGTTCTTGGAGTAGATGAGTATATCATTGAGATAAACTACGACGAATTTATCCAGATACTCCATGAAGATTGAGTTCATTAACCGAGAAAAGGTGGCTGGAGCGTTGGTTAAACCGAAGGACATGACGGTGTACTCGTATTGGCCATAACGAGTAACAAAGGCCGTTTTAGGAATGTCCCCGTTTCTGATTTTGATTTGATGGTAGCCCAACCTCAAATCCATCTTGGAGAAGACCGAGGATCCAGCGAGCTGATCATACAGATCGTTGATCCTAGGAAGTGGATATTTGTTCTTGATTGTGACCAAATTGACAGGTCGGTAGTCTACAACCATCCGGTCCGTACCATCCTTCTTCTTGACGAATAGGACGGGGCAAGCCCACGGAGATGAACTAGGGCGGATGAAACCCTTTTTCAAGGATTCATCGAGTTGTTTCTTAAGCTCGGCTAGTTCTAGTGGTGCCATCTTATAAGGTCTTCTAGCAATCGGAACGGTTCCGGGGATGAGGTCGATTACGAACGCAACATCCCTGTCAGGTGGAACACCTGGCAATTCCTCTGGAAAGACATCCTGGAAGTCACGGACTACCGGAATGTCCTCAAGGTCTGGCTAAGGGCTGGCGTTAAGAGAATATAATTGTCACTTGGCTATTCGGGTCAAAACATTGACTATCTTCCCCGAAGGATGGGTGAGTTGAACAGTCCTAGAGAAGCAATCAATTTTGGCTTGATGAGCTGACATCCAGTCCATACCCAAAATGATATTAATATCTGAAGATTTAAGGGCTATCAAAGACGCGAGAAAAACAAGTCTGTCGACTTGGATTTCATTTCCATAACTTACCCTAGAGGTCTGCCATCTAGAACCAGGGGTAGAAATTTCCATAGTAGATGGCATGTCACAGAATGCAACGTTATGCAAACGAGCATAATTTTCGGATATAAAAGAATGAGAGGCTCCTGTATCGAAAAGAACAGATGCCGGGTGGCAATTAACAAGAAGCGTACCGAGAACGACGTTGGGATCCTCTTGAGCTTCTTCGGCAGAGATACAGTTGGCATGGCCACGTGAAGCGGTGACCGGTCTGGCGTGAAATATTTTTCCTGTCGGCTTGCCACGGCCAACAGCTTTAGCAGATTGATTGGGGTTGGTCTGGGGACACTCACGCATATAGTGACCAGATTCCCCACACTTGAAACAAGTCACGGAACTGGTACGTGGAGGAGCATTGTTAGTTGGACCCCCATAGGGCTTGGCCGGTGCAGACTGTTGAACAGGGCGAGGCGCCTGGAAAGATGGCCTCGGTGTGAACCTGGGTGGCAGGGCGGTGTTGGGTACCCACACGCGGCGCTTCTGAGGACCAGCACCGGATGAGGAACCCATGTCGCGGCCATGCTTGCGTGTTGCGTCATAGTCAGTCTGACCAGTTTCAGCACTGATGGCTTTATTGACAAGTTTCTGAAAAGATGTGCACTCATGCAGACGGAGGTCGCGGCGAAGCTCAGGACTAAGTCCCTTACGGAACCTTGCTTGCTTCTTGGCGTCAGTAGAAACTTCCTCGGTTGCATATCGTGCGAGATTACCAAACTCCCTGCTATAAACATCCACAGAAAGTCGGCCTTGGGTGAAATTGCAAAATTCCTCACGTTTACGGTCCATGAGACCCTCCGGAATGTGATGTTCACGGAAAGCCTCGCTGAATTCAGCCCAAGTAGTGACATGGTCTGCTGGGCGCATAGCTCCATAATTCTCCCACCATAGACTGGCGGGGCCTTCAAGATGATATGCAGCAAAGGTGACCTTGTCAGCCTCCGCTACCAGCGCGGAACGCAGTTTGTGAGCGATACTGCGAAGCCAGTCATCAGCGTCGAGA
Organism: Triticum aestivum; assembly: GCF_018294505.1. Classification (NCBI taxonomy): domain Eukaryota; kingdom Viridiplantae; phylum Streptophyta; class Magnoliopsida; order Poales; family Poaceae; genus Triticum; species Triticum aestivum. The sequence goes on from NC_057797.1 coordinate 323,779,418, forward strand.
GGCTCGACGGAGTGGTGGAACGTGGGTGGATGTAATTTGATAAAATCACTGAGTGACACCATGTTAGTCCTCTGATGGTGTGCTGTGTTCTGTTCAATACGCTCCAACAAACGGTTGGTCTCCCGCTTGTTTCTCTCAGCTTCCATCATAACCTCGGCTAGTGAAGGAGGATGAGGCAGATTTGTATCCCTGACTTCACTGCCTTCGGCCTGCTCTTGAGGAGCAGGGTTAGTGTGCGTGTTGACCATCCTAGGTAAACAAGACAATGATTTAGTCAGGATGATAAAATTCCGACATAGGATACATAATGTAAGGAATAACTCGGAATGCAAGATGATCATCCGTATGACATGGTAGATACAATAACTGCTTCTTTTATTCCATCGTCATACACACCATACAGGGTTTAGTACAAGACCAAACAAAGTACTAATACGGTGAAAAGAGGATTACATCTCATCGGAGGCATCCCAAGCTCCTATACATTATTTTTCTACACCTCCGGAAAGAGTACAAACTAGGTCATATCCCACGAGTCACGCGGGACGATAGAAGACACAGTTAGTGCGAACTAGTGATACTACCACTAACTCAGACCGATCCGTAGTAGTCCTCGTAGAAGTCGCCTCCATAGCCTGGAAGTTCAACATGATCATCCGGAAACAGACGGTCTCGCGGAGCTTGTGGACCATAGGGGCTAGGATGAGGCCTTGGACCAACAGACGGTGGCCTGCGGGGACCGCGAGGTGGGGTGATGCCTCCTACATCACGCCAACCCATCACGTCTGGCAGAGCAGATCTCACAGGATAGAGATCGCGCATATCTGAATATCCAGCTTGCACCGCCGGTGCGAACCGAGTCAATGTGGCCCAGTGGTCAGCACGGGTATTGAAGAGCTCTAACCTCAAGGCCCGATTTTCACGGTCCTTATCCTCGAGCATCTCAGCAGTGGTGCGAGTCCGTGAATCCTCCTGAGTGGGGTCAGCATAAATAGCCTGGAGATACCCTTGTGCTCCCGGAAGTGATCCTGGCATAAACCGGAAATCAGAGTCCCGAAATAAACCAGATCTGACTCGCATAATGGTCATCATAGAGTAGGCGGCGTCCTGCACAGCCATCTCAATAGTAACCCCGAGTCCATAGGAGCAGTGAAGAGGCTCGGTGGATCCAGGATAAGATGGAAATATCCTGACAGTGCAGAGATACTGGCTTTGATTAAAATCTCGGAATTGCTCTTCGACCGTGTACTCGGGATACCAGCGGTATCCAGCCTCAGTCATTACCCTGACCAACTTGGCAGTATGGCCGGGTACATCTAGACATCGAGTCAGGCGAACCACTTGATTGAGGTCGCGAGTGGCCATCTGAAAGCACAATCATAATGCAAAGGCATTAGAATTTCTAGCAAAATTTCGGCAGCATAACAGCTATAAATGCTCAAAAAGGATTTTGAGACATTTGACAAAGGATTTCGTACACACTCAACATCATCATATCAAAGTTCTGAAACCATTCTAGCAACATAATGTGGTAGTAGAACTGAACTAGGCTTGTAACCATCAAACTTATAAGGTACTACTGATTAGTAACTCGTGATCCTGATAGAGAGAACAGATCCTAATTCCTTAACCCCCGGTGGAAGAATGGACTGACTCAGATCAGAATGTCATAAGATAAAGGAGTAAAAGAGCCTCACGTTCCAACCCACAAACAATTCCCCTACATATAACTAAAGAATTTCTAGACTCAACATCGACCAGTTTGGCTTGGAGAACCTACAGGCAGTCCGGCTCTGATGCCAACGCTGTCAGGACCCCGACTCGATGTCACATCGATCTAGCCGGTAACACCTCATATCACTTTGCGGCCTCACGCACGGTATTCCCACGGGAGTCGCCTTACCTTTGCCCGGGACCGTTTGCGCCTTTTGGCTCACGTATATGATAGTGTCGCTAGCATCCATATGATAAGGAGCCCGGGCTGACATGACTAGTCGTAAACCCAAAGTGGCACAGACTTACAGGGACAGGCATCCATGACCCAGCTCCGAACGTGTCGGTCATCAGCAAATGGGTCCGGGCTGTAGCACTGGGCTAGCAGGACTCCGGTAAACCGGGCTGTAGCGGGCTAACAGGACTCCGGTACTCAAAGCGTGACATTTCCCTGAAGGGACAGACACAGGAACGAAGAAGGACACATGCCGGCCAGCCTAAGTGTTCCAGAGCAGTACCAAGCTACCATGGCTCAGCGGTAACACTAGGAGACATTTCCCGGTAAGAGAGGCTACTAAAGATAAACAACTAGATAGTCAGATCCCACACATACCAAGCATTTCAATCATACACACAATATGCTCGATATGTGCAAATACAACGAAGCATCACAACATGACTCTACGACACAAGTACTTTATTTAAGGCCCAGGGAGCCATACATATCATACACAAAGGTACGGGTCTCATGACCCAACATACAAGTCATACAGTCATACAAACCAGCAGCGGAAGTACATTGTCTGAGTACAGACAACTAGTAAAATAAAAGAGGCTTGGAAAGCCTAGCTATACTACGTGGTCCATCACAAGCTCAAGGTCACCACCTGGGTCCTTAGCCTACTCGTTGATGTCAACGTCTACATAGAACCCATCAGAAGGGGTTGCAACGTCTTCTGTAAAAATGTAGATTATAGCAACATGAGTACAAAGGTACTCAGCAAGACTTACATTAGATCCTACATACATGCATATTATCAAGAAGGGTTGGTGGAGTTATTGCAGCAAGCCAGCTTTGACTCTTGGCTAGACTATCCTACGATACTCCAACTTGAAATGGTTTTGCGCACACGAGTCCACTACTCACCACTTCAATACACTACCGAGGATCCACCTCCGTCTTCCTACGGAAGAGCCATCCTCGGCACTCACACTTATCTTGAGGCTTTTAGTAGTTTCCATTTACTTGCCTATGAACTGTATCGGCAACCAAGTAGTCCTTTACCGCGGACGCGGCTATTCGAATAGATTATGATAACCCTGCAGGGGTGTACTTCTTCATACATGTTTCCACCACTTAGCGTCTGCACACGACATGTGCTCGGCAGACTTCAAACGAAAGCCGACGTGGGTGTAGACCACGACCTACCTAAACACTTAAGCCTCTAGTCCAGGTTTATCGCCTATTCAGGTTCCATC